>NW_012267226.1:12419787-12421669 GCF_000151885.1 Dipodomys ordii
TGAACAAGTTTACACTCCCACCAACAATGCAGTAAGGTTCCCTTCTGTCCACATCCCCTCCAGCATCTGTTGTTATTAGAGTTCTTGATTATAGTCATTCTAACTGGGGTGAGGTGGTATCTCAATGTTGTTTTGATTTGCATTTCTTTGATGGTTGAGAGGTTGAGCATTTCTTCATGTGTCTATAGGGCATCCTTCTTTCCTCTTCAAAGAAGTTTCTCTTTAAGTCTTTATCTCATTTATTTATTGGGCAGTTGTTTCTTTGAAGATTTGTTGTTGGGGGATTTAATTTTTTGAGTTCCAGGTATATTTTAGATATGAGACCCTTGTCTGTTGTATGGCCAGTGAAGATCTTCTCCCAGTCCGTGGGCTTTCTATTGATCTTGCCAGCTATGTCCTTTGCCATGCAGAAGCTCTGCAATTTCATGCAATCCTACTTGTCCAACCTTTCTTTGATTTGTTGTGGGTCTCTATTAAGAAAATTTTGGCCTGTGCCAAGGAGACCTAGGGTTTCTCCTATTACATCCTGTAATGTTTTCAGAGTGTCTGCTTTGACTCCGAGGTCTTTGATCCATTTGGAGTTGATTCTGGTGCAGGGTGATATATAAGGATCTAGCTTTAGTTTTCTATAAGTAGTTAACCAATTTTGCCAGCACCATTTACAGAAGAGGCTGTCTTTCTTCCATTCTATTGTTTTAGCTCCTTATCGAAAATTAGATGGCTATATGTCTGTAGGTTCATTTCTGGGTTTTCGGTTGCATTCCATTGGTCCTGAGGTCTGTTCTTGTGCCAGTACCAAGCTGTTTTGATTACTATGGCTTTATAGTAGAATTTGAAATTTGGTATTGATATTCCTCCAGCAGTGTTCTTTCTGTTGAGTATTGTTTTTGCTATTCGGGGTCTTTTATTGTTCCATATGAATTTGTGGATTGTCTCTTCTATTTTCTTGAAGAATGAGGTTGGAATATTGATAGGTATCACATTGAATTTGTAGATCGCCTTGGGAAGTATTGCCATTTTCACGATGTTGATCTTTCCAATCCAGGAGCATGGGAGTTTTTACCACTTTCTAAGTTCTGTTTTGATTTCCTTGTTCAATTTTTTAAAGTTTTCATCATAGAGGTCCTTCACTTCTTTGGTTAATTCCTAGGTATTTTATTTTTTGTGGGGCTATTACAAATGGGGTTGCTTCCCGAATTTCAGCCACACTTTTCTCACTGTTGGCATGCAGAGAAGCCATGGATTTTTGACGGTTAATTTTATACTCTGCTACTTTGCCAAAGTTCTGAATCAGCTTGAGTAATTTGGGAGTGGAGTCTATGTGATTCTTTAAATATAAGATAATGTCATCTTCAAAGAGGGAGAGTTTTACTTCTTCTTTCCCTATTTGGATCCCCTTTATGTTTGCATCTTGTCTTATTGCTGTAGCTAAGCATTCTAATACTAGATCGAAGAGAAGTGGAGAGAGTGGACATCCTTGTCTCGTTCCTGAGTTAAGAGGAAATGGCTTTAGTTTTTCACCTTTAAGTCTAATGCTGGCGGTAGATTTGTCATATACAGCCTTTATTGTATTGAGGAATGTTCCATGGATTCCTAATTTTTCCAAAACCTTCATCATAAAGGGGAGTTGGATCTTGTCAAATGCTTTTTCTGCATCTATTGAGATAACCATGTGGTTCTTATCCTTGCTCCTTTTGATGTGATGAATTATGTTAATTGATTTTTGTATATTGAACCAACTTTGCATCCCTGAAGTGAATCCTGTTTGCTCATGGTGTATGATTTTTTGGATGAATTGAAGTCGATTGGCCAAAATTTTGTTGAGAAGTTTTGCATAAATGTTCATCAAAGAAATGGGTCCATAGTTCTCTTTCTTTGATGA
>NW_012267226.1:12433927-12647378 GCF_000151885.1 Dipodomys ordii
CTTTCTTTCTTTCTTTCTTTCTTTCTTTCTTTCTTTCTTTCTTTCTTTCTCTCTTTCTTTCTTTCTTCTTTTTCCCTTTGGTTTATCATCTGTTGTCAGAGTTTTTGATTTTATTACTCTATATTTTGTATATAAGCTTATCTGATTTGGGGAAGGGAAGCAGAATAGCAAAATACTTAGACAATGTAAGGCCAATGAAACAGTGATACTCACAAGACACTAGGCTGCAGATGAACTTTACAACTTGTGGGGGAAAGGGAATCGGGGAAAGGAAAGTAAGAGAAAATGAGGGAGAGGAAAACAGTGTTCAACAAGAAATGTACTCATTACTTCTCTTATATAACTGTAACCCCTCTGACATCACCCTTACAATACAATAAAATAAATTCCCCACAATTTCTTAAATAACTATTTTTTTTCCTCAAGTGGTTGTTCAATTGTCATGTGTTTATAGTTTCTCTTACTGATGGTTTCTGGTTGCTTTCTTTTGTTGTCTGATAAGATGTAATGAAATAATTCATTGTTGTTTAATTTTTTAAGATTTGCAATTGATCTCATATATAGTCATTATTAAAAAGATGACATGTGCTGATGAAAAGAATATCTATTCTGTGGCTATTTGTATACTTTGTGTCTGTGCTGTAGCCATCTATCAGGTTTATTTGGTAAGTAGTATATCTAAACTCCAAGGGAGCTTCGTTGACTTTTTGTCTGGATGGCATATCTATCTCATGACATATCTATTAGAATTTCCTAGTAATTAAATTTATAATATTTGAACAAGATGCAGTGTAAGATGTGTGCGGGATCTTCTTCAACCCTATTCATAGCCATTAGATTTCTCATCTTGGAACTTACCACCTCTGCAGGCCTGCACGATGATGACCTTGGGTTTGTCTCTTAGACCACGGCAGTTGCAGGTGTTGAATATCTGATAGATGGTGTCATAAAATAACACATCTGGGGTTTCCTTGCTATCCATAGTTCCACAGATTCCATGTGGGGTGCCATGAGACATCAGCACCAAGAATGTGCTGTCTGAGTTGCTGTGCTCTGGTCTGTCAGCAAAAGCTCTCAGCAATGACTCCATATCCTGGAAAAGGACAACGTCTACTGCAGTAGAACAAGTAGTCAAAATTATCTGGCATTCTAAATCTACCATCGGCAGCATGAAACATGCATAAGGCTCTTGTCAGAGTGGTTAATCAATAATAATACTTTATTTATCTTTCTTGATTTGTGTCTTCCAACTTTGTGCTCCTTCTGACATATTGTAAACAGTCTTCTTGATATATCATACATCTATTTACGTTATTCATACTACATTTTCCTTTGCACTACTACATTTTCTCACCAAATGAGAGCCTTGATAAAGGAACCACAAAACTTTCTCTCTGGATCTTTTCACATGTGCTTTAAGGAAAAACAAACCTTAGCACTGATTATACTCCACTTTTGATTACTCCCTTCTTCAGATTATTCCCTCTGCCTGGCCATGCATGTAGAAGTCTCAAGTTAGCCCTTTCACTTATAGCTCCCTCTGTCTGGAAAACCTTTCCTACTCATTTTTCCAAAGCATGTCATTCTTTGTAATCCTGTCTCATTTTTATGCTGTCTATTCACAGAAGCTTTTCTGAACTTCATCAAGCATTGCTCTCAAATCTCTCATTGCTATTTTTGTTCTTTTTACGTCAAATATTAATATATATTGTCTCTTTTCACTCTAACCTAGACCAATGCAAGCTGGACATTAACTGCCTCATTTACATAATCATTCCCAGTTTTAGGAAGAACTTTCACACCAAGTCAGAGCTCATACTTCTGTTAGCATTAATTTTTCTACAAATTACTAGCAATAAATTATAATTATTCTACTTTAGAACTAAGAATTGTGTGGATACATATTCCACTTCTCCATTTACATGATAGAAAAAAATATTGGTAGCAGAAAGAGAAATACCTGCCTAAAATGTAGAGATTCATTTGTCTATTTTCATAATTTGTATATTACACACACACACACACACACACACACACCACACACACACACATACACACACACACACACACACACACACATAAATACAGATGTGGCCTATGCTTGTAAAGAGTTTTGTCAGACAGCAAGGAAATGTAATGAATATTTATTAAGATTGCAATGAGTAAGGAGCTCTTACCTTGGCTTTAAGGTTCCTTTTTACAGTCACAGTATAGCCCAGGTCCTTAAGCAGCCCTTCCATTCCTCTGATGTCAATTTCCGCACCGTACCTCAGAGAATGGTGGTCAAACATTATATTACATATAATGAGAGCTTGGCGTGTGCGATCAGTTCTTTCCTTTATTGGATAGATCTACAAAAAATGGATATTCAGTAAGGTTAATTTACTAGCATTCTCTGAAGCTCTTATATTCCTGGATCCACTTTGGATCACAAGTGCTACATTACTTGATTAATTCAGTCCCAAGTGCCATAAAAGTAATTAGTCAAAGAGCATCATACCCCCATCAGTGTTGCTTTACTAGGTCTTAGGTAGCTTCCTCTCCCCAACCTCTATCAGAAGACATTGCCTTCCTGTTTCTTTAGTGTCCAGAGCTAGGAACAGAACATATCTGGAATGTTTATTCAAGAATCTTAACTAAACTCGAATAATTTTACCTTCTATAAATTTATCTACACTTAATTAAATCTTTCTTAGAATTCAAGCTGCAGATCAAATTTACTGTTAGTGATAGTTATTCATCACTGGCTCCAGTAAGAATAAACAAAATTGATCCTTTGGGTTTGATGATAGTTTTTAGCACATCAGTGTTTTTCAAACATTAATGATATTGTTTAAAAATCCTTCATGTCTAGTGTTTTCAACTCAGTAAACATTTTTATACTATGATTATAACTAAATTTGCCACAAATTCAAACAGAAGTAATAAGTGAATATAAGCACTGGACATTTTATCATCAAGTTGAAGGAGAATTGGAATCTGGTTGAAGCTATTCAGCAATTCCTTGAAAGCCTCAATGAGAAAGTTTACCACTGTCCCTTTTCCCCAAAATGGTGATTTAAGAAATTATGTCTTTAGTGGGAGCAGTTGTTTTTTGCCCTCACTTCCATGCACCAAGCATTGTACCTCATCTGCCATTTCTGCACTGAGTCTCAGGAATTTCTCACGGGGACAAAGCTGGAGGACATCAGGCTCTGCTGACTCAGCTGGTTTAGTCTCGGTGATAGGATGAACTGTAAGGAAACATGAAAAAAAGGTAATTTATGATTTCTGCTTTTGTGACTCAATTAAGTACCTCAGAGAACTAAGAGAAAAGGGAATCCCAAGAAGACATTTTAATATGTAGGCAGTATAAATAAAGAGATGGGTAAAAACTGAGAAAGAAGTCATTGATAGAGTAAAAAACTCTCAAAAATGAAGCAATAGATTTTCACCTTTCTGAGGAACCTACTATTTAAGACCAAACTTGGCTTTTGCATCTTCCACAGAAACATTTTTATTTTTCCATTTGTTTTACTTTGGTAGCATTTACTCATCGAAGTACATTTGCATGTCTCTAAGCAAAAATATATTAAGTATTTCTCAGGGTGCTATTCATTAGAAAATGCTATGAATTGAAATTGTCTGTTCAAAATTTTCTTATATCCACATTAAAAAGTTACTAAGATCCACATTTTACAAAGTAAATATAAGCAGGAAAAGTACTTCAATATGTTTTATTTAATGTATCAAAAATATTATCATTGCATTACTTCCCATAATTCAAGGGCATATACAGTTGGTACTTCATTTTGCATGCCATTTTGCAATAAGTCTCTTCACCTAATCCACGTGATTCATAGAAACACACCACTACACTTGGAATCTTGAATTCTATATCATTCAGAAATTACTCATTTCAAAACAGCTTGACTTCTTACACTTTCTAGAAGAAATAGGTTTCAGTTATCTGTCATCGAATGTTAAAGTCAGATGCTCAGGAAAAGTATTTTTTTTTTTTTTTGTCAGTCGTACGTCATGAACTCTGGGCTTGGACGCTATCCCTCTGCTCTTCAGCTCAAGGCAAGTGAGCTGCTGCTTAAGCTACAGCGCCACTTCTAGTTTTCATGGTTTATTGGAGATGAGAGTCTCACAGACTTTCCTTCCCAGGCTGGCTTTGAACCGTGATCTTCAGATCTCAGCCTCTTGAGTAGCTAGGATTCCAGGCATGAGCCACCAGTGCCCAGCAGGAAAAGTGTTCTTTAATGATAGTGATATTTTATCTCAGGTCAAAGATTTTATTTTCTTATTTTTTGGAGAGATAGAGGTATGCTGACATAATTTTAGGTACTAGAGAAAATGTCTATGTATATGTAATTGTAAAATCAAGATGAAAGAAAATTATTTCATTGCAAAACAGAAAATAGAGAGGAGTCCATGCCCCAAATTTCTCATAACCAATCAGTGCAATAGAAGGAATTTAAACAAAAATTTTATGTTCTTAATCTTATGAAACTCTGTCCCTTGAAACTGATACAAAAAGGGAGAGCACGTATAGAACAAGAGAAAGCCATGTTTCTTGGTAGGTAGAAATTTGAGTGTTCATGTCTCTAATAATTAACAGTGCTCAGAACATAAGAGTGCATGTGTGTGCATTCACACATGCATTGTATATGTATGTATTTATGCATTTGTCAAATGAAATTGAACAAAAATAGTTTGTCTTCTTTATATTCTTCACTCTATAACCTCTAGGCTTGGCTAAGAATCCTTAAAATTATATCTTTGCCTAAAGAACTTGTGAGGCTTTACCTATTCTAATATCTCACTTAGTGCCCTATTCCAAAGGGCTAGTGCACTCAGATTACAGGGATTACTGATGAATCTACAAAGCCAGTAGGTCCAAGGGTCCACCAGACCACTCACAAAAGGGTCTACAGGGTCCTCCTTTCTACAAAAAGCCTTGGCTCTTCAAGTAGTTTGTAGATGTTAATGTTCATTATGATCCTTGTGGTTGCTAAACTCACTTTGAATCTCCTTTTACTTAAAATTTGATTATCATGTTCTGTATTACCCGTGATTATTTTAAATGTGAGACTTTTCAAGCAGTCTAAATATTGAAAAAAGCAATTAATCTTCAGAAGACCTAGTGTAAATATTAATGAGAATGTATCATGGGATATAGTCTTGGACATCTAGCATGCTCACATCCCTTCTCTATAAAAAAAATGGCTTACTGGTAATTACTCATTAGTAGTATCTAATATTAGGGCTAAAGATTTATGTTTAGGCTCTATGGAAACTGTCTGTCATCCAGTAACTTGAATCTGTACATTTGGACTCTAGTAATATAGTTCAATTTGGTTCAGAAGTTGTGCAAAGGTATAAAACTTAACATTTGGGCATGGAGATTTTTTTATATTTTTGGAAATACAGAAATAGGCAAGTCTTAGAAAATTCTAAATTGTAGCTCCTATATAATAATAATAATGATAACTAATATTTATTGCATGCATGACCTTCATTTGCCTATTTATCCCATATTAAGTAGATATGTCTTATGTGTTAGTTATTCTAATGATTACTATTACATATTACTGAAAAAACTAGATTTATGATCTGGTGGAAGAAACTTACTAGATGCTAGCCTTATTCACTGAGATGTAAAAGGAATAAGGTGGAACAAAATAAAGGAAGTAAGTATAATTTTAGGTAGGTTTATGGAACTACTAGAATATTTGAACAGAAATATTGCATATGAAGGTAGAGCTAAATGACTCTGGAATCTATAGAGTTCATTATAGAGAGCTTGAGATGAGTGCTAGTATGTTGGGATTTATCAGGTACCTGGCATTACTATGTTAGCAACTTTACAAGTTATAAGAAGAATTATTGGAATTGCCTCTATTTTACAGATGCTAAGACTGATGTCTGAGGAGGTTAAGAAACTTGTGCCAAGTTACTGAATTCACAGGATGACAGAATCTCTAAGTTTAGGGTTTTTCCTACAGTGTTTCTATATTAATTATTTCTGTTTAAACAAAAGGGCTTTGTTCTGGGAATTGATTCTCACCCTGCTAAAGACAAAGGCTGTAGGAAAGACAGTGATTATTTTAATGAAAATGGTATTTCAATAATAGAATGATCAGAAAATCGAGAAGACACTGAGGATCTGGAATTTTGAGATATCCATTGTAAGTTATTCTAGACTTACCGTTGACATCATTGCCTTTTGGCTTCTCTTTAAGGATTGTTTCTCTTAGCACTTGACGTGTAATAATATCAGGGTTCCGCTGCAAAGCGTCCACAAAGACCCAACGTTTATCTCTCCACTCAGCATTGTTAAATGTTTCCTTGTCCTGTTCCTCAAGTTTCACCTTATTGTTTTGTACCAAATTTTCCAAAAAACCAGTGAGGATATTTTTGCCCACAACTTCTGCCATCTTAAATGGATTTTTCTTAAAGTTTTTTTCTGTAAGAAACAGGAAAATTTGTTCCATTATATGCACAACTAGCAAATTTTTCCTGAACTTTAAACACAGCTTCTATGATGTGAAATGCCCTTGAAGTGCATTCTGCTTTTACCATCTCAGCAACAAAGTACACACATCTTTCATTGTATCTGTAGAACCCTTTCACCTGTTTAAATTAATACCAGAATATAGTACACACTTGGTTTGAAACAAGTTATTTAATATCAATTGATTTAACAAAAAACAATGTCTCAGCATGTAATATAACTGTAAAATGTGTATTTAGTATAACTATAACTTTTATAGTTATACTAAATACCCATAGCAAAAATCATTTTCAAATAATCACTATTTATCAATTATATTCTATTTTCTTTATAAATATAAATATACCATACCCTACAATAAACCAGTAGGATATTTATTTTTCCTACCTTAAACTAAAAAAAAATCATAAATATAAATATCACTTAAATGTATTAATTACAGTTGCATAAATCCTAATTTGCATAAAACCAGATTATATCTATTAGGATTCAAATTCTGTTGGTGTATCATATTCTGTTGTTAACCATGACATTGCATTAGTGACAATAGTGAAAATTTATGGAGCACCTATTGTGCGTTACATAAATCTCACTGAAATACCATGAAAAAATTTTGTTAAAGTGTAGTACATGGTACCAAAATCAAGCCCAGTGCCAACACGGGATAAACCATAGGAGAAAATAAAAGCAAGAATGACTTTGGTGTCCTATATAGTTTATATAAATTTATCTCAAATAGGAAAGGAAAGGGAACAACAAAATGTTGAGACAAAGGAGAAAGGGCAAACCAATGCAACAGCAATACTCACAAGACAACGTGTTGGAAATGAACTTTGCAATGTTGGGGGTGCATTGGGGGAGGAAAATGGAAGAAAAATGAGGGAAGGGGTAACAATGTTTGACAAGAAATGTACTGACTACCTTATGTATGTAACTCTAACCCCTCTGTACGTCAGCTTGACAATAAAATTATATGTAGTACATGTACTCATGGGATACTACTATTCAGCCATTGGAAAATGAAATTGTCATTTGTGAAAACATGGGAGAAAGTGGAGGATATTATGTTAAGTAAAATAAACTAGCCAGGGTATTAAAGTTAAATACTTTATGATCTATCAAATGTGCATTTTAAAAATACAAAACTAAAAATGAAGAGTAAAATAGTGCTTACCAAGGTCTGTGTTGGAGGAAAGAAAGTTAGAGAGATGTGAGCTACGGGAGACATTTCCTTAGAAGAAATATATTAATAGTGATGTATTGTTAGTTGTTCAGAGAGTACATTTTAAGTATTCTCAGCTCTCTTTCTCTTTCTCTCTCTCATACACACAATTATAGGAGGTGACACCTATGTTAATTAAATTCATTTAGGTATCACTCAATATATGAATATTTTAAAATGCCATATTTTACATCATCAACTGCAATAACAGAATTTTTAAATGAGGTTTTGCCTAAAATCCTCTTTCCATAAACTGCATAATCTCAGTGTACCAATTGTAAGCCTTAAATAAGAAACAACTGACTTTCAAATTCATGAAGTCAGTCTAGACATAGATCCTAACTCTGAGAACTGTATTCTCAGTATCAATGAGTTATCTTTTTACCATTACCCAGAAACTTCCTAAATTCAACACTTAAAGAAGAACTGTACACTTTAATTCTCCTCTTTTGTACTCTGCTAGTACACACTTTCTAACCTGTAAGGAAACAGTAGCCCTGATGACAGACAGCACACCCGTTGGTCTTATTTCTCTATATCTCATTTTCTGTCCAGTCCATATTGTATTGGCTTTCTCTGATCAATATTTACAGAATCTGACAATTTCTTTTGATCCTGATTATGTCTTTCTGTCCAGGCCAACATACTTCCTTTCTCAATTACTCCAGCAAGCTTATAAACTCTTCCCTATTTCCTTTTCTATTCTTTACAATGAAGCAGGATATTCCAGTACCTAGATTAGATCACAAAGCTTTCTGATCAATATCATCTAAGGTGTTTTCATTCTTCCAATATTCTTAATACCTTGCTTGTCATATTTTACATATTCTGCCCTTTTTTAAGTTTCTAGAAAATCCTACTAGGGCTTTACCTACATTTTAAATTCCATACCCAACTCATTCTTTCCTCTTGTGTCCTCTGTTTATCTTTCAGTCTTAATTAGTACTTTCTTCAGGGAATCCTTCCAGATGCCCCCTGGCTGTATGGAGGGACCAAGTGTATGTGCTCCTGAGGTACCTTGCTTTTCCCTAGACCAGAAATTTTCTCCACATAATTATAATTCCCAATGTACTTGTCATTACCCCACTATTATTTTTTAAACTCTGCAGGGTCAAAGACTTTAGACTAGGTCTACATTACTTGTGGCATTCAAGTGGTCTTCAGTAATGCACTCTTCAATCACACATTGATGTAAGCACAAATGAATAAAATGATCCAACTATTAATGAAACTCTTGATGTTTAATGGCAAGTTAAGTAAGTTTGATTACTGAATATGAGTACATTGTAAGATTTGAGGAACAGGGACATTATACTCACTCTCCTATTCATTTAAGGATAATCAATGAACACCTTTTTGTAAATGATTATCTGATAGTGTTGTAAATAACCTTTTGTAAATACATTCCCAGGTATTAAGGCTTAGAAGTAGATGGAGAGATGGGTGCCATGCAAATAAGCTAAGTTTATTACTAGCATAGGCACAAGAAAAGCATTTTAAATAGCATTCATCAAGTGGCAGTTGGCTGGGTTTGAAACAGACCTGAAAGGTTAGTGGAGGCTCAGAGGCTTATGTTCTGAAGGGGACCTATTTCTGGAGGGAGTAGTATGAGCAAAAGTACAAAATCTTGATATTGTCAGGAAGCTAGTGGAGCTGAGCTTTAAAATAATACTATAATAAAAGCAGAAATATATGGCACAAACTTGAAATGGCAATGTTCAGATGCACATTGCTTTTTGAATACTTGTGCAGACAATGGAGATAAGCTAGAGTTTTAAATCAAGCCAACCTGAGATCACTCTACCAAATGTACCTTTTACCTTAGATAAATTTTATCATTTTTCTATCAGTATCTTCTTGCAGTTGGTAATTACAAAATACAATTGCATAATTTTACTTTTGTGCATTTTTATTGTTATTGTACAAGTGATATACAGAAGGGCTGTAGTTGTCTAAGTGATGTAATGAGTACAGTTTTTGAAGTGTCACTCTTTCCCTCACTTTCTTCCAGTTTTTCCCCTCCCTTCTGCACCCACAAATTATACAGTTTATTTCAACATAGTAACTAGTTGATTACCACTGCTGCATTTGTTCACCCTTTGTCCCACTATTTCTGTGCCTCCCTTACCTTCCCAAAGACAGATAACTGAAAAAAAACAAACAGCAAAAAAGAAAAAAAAACTCTTGTTTCCATTTCCTGGAGTTCATTTCAGTCAATATCAGTTTATATGATCAAATGCACATAGGGATCCCACTTTTGTGTTCCTGATGTAAGAATGTTCTCCTTTGGTCTAACTGAATGTGAATGCCTAGAGACATGTATAATTTATCAGCCCCCAATGTATTTATTTATTTATTACCATCCAGTATGTTTACATGGAGATCTATTGACACATTGTAGCTACTACACATGAGGGAAAACATGAAATCTATTTTTATCTGGATCTGGCTTACTTCACTTAAAATTTTTTTCAAGTCTTTCCATTTTCTTATGAATAGTGCAATGTGATTCTGATGGATGAATAGAATTCTATTGTGTATTTATACCATAATTTCTTGATTCAGAGCATCTAGGATGATTCCATATCTTACCTTGGTAAATAATGCTGGCAAAATTGGCTATTCACATGCAGAAAACTAAAGTTGGATTCTTATATATCATCTTGCACTAGAATCAGTTCAAAATGGATCAACGACCTCATTGTAAGCCCCCAAATCATGCAAATATTACAGAAAGGAGTAAGGGAAACACTAGGGCTCCCAGACACAGCCTAAAACTTTACTAAGTAAAGACACAGAATGTCAACAAATAAAAGAAGGACTGGATCAAACTTAAACATTTCTGCCTGGCAATGGACATATCTAACAAGATAAGTAGAAAACCCACAGAATGGGAGAGGATATTTACCAGCTATGCATCAGACAAGGGCCTCAGATGTAAACTATTCTTAGAGCCCAAAAAAATGTACTCATTACCTTACTCATGTAATTGTAACCCTTCTGTACAGCATCTGTGCAATAAAATAAAATTTAAAAAAATAAACCTCCAAAAACTAAACCCTCAAAGAAACAACATCCCAATTAATAAGCTAATGACTTCTCAGAAGAAGACATAAAAGGACATAAGAAGATGTAAAAAAAAAAAGATAAAAACTGTTCAAGATCTGGCCATAAAGGAATTGCACATCAAAACAAATTGACATTCTACCTCACCCAAGTTAGAATGGCTATTTCAAGAAAACTAACAATAACAAATGCTGGCATGGATATACCTAAAAGGGTACTCTATGAACATCGTTGGTAGGAATGTAAACTTATTTAAACATTCTGGAGAGTAGTATGAAGTTTCCTCAAAAGTCTAAAACATACAGCTTCCTTATGACTCAGCAGTTCTAGTCCTGGACACTTACCCAGTTCCAGTCCTGGACACTTATCCAGTGGACTACAAACAGAGCCACACTAAAATGACCACCACAACCATTTTCATTGCAGCATTATTTACCATTGCATACTTTTAAATATTCACTTAAGAGAATAAAGAGGCGGTCATGCAGAAGGAAGTTTATCAAAAATTATTTGGGTATATTTGTGGGTTTTTTACAAAAGATACTAAATTGAGGTTGCAATGAAACAAAAAAAGACTGATACAATGTTTTGAGATATTACTGGAGATTATTCCTTGGGAATTTTAGGTAACAATTGCCAGAATCTAGGTTGTTTATATTCATAAAGCCTCTTGGTTTTATCTAGTATCTTTCAACATTTTCACATTTATTATCTAATGGCCCTTATCCAGTCTAGTAACTGGTAAGCCAGATTCCTTGGCTTAGAGGCAGCCAAGGATATTGATTTAACTTAGTAATTTACAGACAAGTGCCTTAATTCATGAAGCAAACAAGAAAAGAAAAAAAAATCTGTTCCTGCCTTTTAAGAGCTTCAGTTGTAAGGTAACACAAATCCTGACAATGAGACCGAAGGAGGATACTCTCAGGAGAGGAACGGAAAGGCACAATGCCTATGTGCATCTGATCACACAAAATAATAATTGTCGAAATGAACTCAGAAAATGAAAACAAGAGTTTTTTTGTTCTTTTTTGCTATTTTTGTTTACTTTTGGCTCTGTTCATTTATATGTCTTTGTGAGTGGAAAGGGGGCACAGAAATAGAGGAACAAATGCAGAAATGGTACTCACTGGACACTGTGTTGAAAATGAACTATCAACTTTTGGGTGGGGACAGGAAGGAAAAGCTGGGAGATAGCGGAGGAAGGGGTAACATTTTCTTCAAAGACATTTACTCCTTACCTGACTTAAATCACTGTAACCCCTCTATACACCACCTTGATAATAGCAATAAATTTTTAAATGAAGAGGAAAAAAAGCAAAAGAAAAAAGGATACAACTCCTGAAATAATTCTACTATAGAAAAAAAGTAAAGAGACATAATCATAAGGAAGTATTACTAGGGAGAGTGCAGTAAATAATTTTTTTATTCATGTATGTGAAATCACACTAAAAAGGATTCATGGAAAAGTAGATAGATTTTTTAAAATATATTTTGAAAGGCAGGAAAAGTTCTTGGAGAATTTCATGCATTGTTTTAAACACAATGAGTAACTATGTAGCTTTTCAAGTAAGAAATTTCCATTAATAGCTACCTAGAGTGTGAGAACTGAGGATTAAGTAACTGATTATCTTTCTTAAACATGTACTTCCAGGATAAACCTATGCCAGGCCATCTTTAGAGGAATTAGTTGCAGCTATTTTAAAGATTTCAAATGCCCACAGTCTGGCTAAGATTGAGCTATGCAACATGAGGAAGAAGACTTTTTAACCGAATTTATCAAATGATGACAGATGTTTAGTGACATTACAAAACTTGGATCTAATCCATCCTTTTTATTTCCAACTAACAAGAATAAAGCCACATATTGGAGATGCTGTGTTTGAATACTAGCTGCCTACATACCAAATTATTTCCTGTCTCATAATATTTTGTAGTTCTGTTTCTATGACAAATTTCATGAACACAGGGGGACAGTAGTTTAGCATCTCTGATAGCAATCCAACAAATCCTGTATCAGATTTACTTATACCAGAACCAGTTGGAGCAGGTGAGGAAAATGGAGTTAATTTCAACTAGATGAAGAGTACCATTTGTTATAAGAGAAAGGTGGGGCAGAAGCCCAAAAGGTCTAAGATCTGCTTCTGGAAAGAATGATTAGGACCAAAATGACTAATTCAGAACGAAGGGAAAGCGAAAGTTTTCCAAGTCCATTTAGAAACTTTCAGAGTTCTCTCTCACACACATGATGCTACTATATTCACTCTTCCTTTGATGGCCATAAATCGAAAAAACAGGGATTAGCTCCTCTCTTATCCAGATAAAACTGAAAACCATACCTCCTCAGCATCTCAATCCACCTGAATTATACACACAAGCAACAAGGGGGAGAATTCTACATTTTGCTGGTCTGGTCCTGTGTTGTTGCTTCTGCCTGCTACAGAACAATGAATAGATTGTTTTTTAAAACCCAATTCCTGGTCCAAGCTCAGGAAGCGACCCCAACTCACCAGCCATGATGGAGCAAACAGCCTCAGTTCCTTCCTGCAGCCTTGGAGAGAGCCTTCTACTCAAAAATGAAAGTCTCTCTGCCAGAGTTTCCTGAGTTGCAGGGGGTGGGACTTCTGGTTACATTGTGAAACTCAGAACTAGTTTCCTGTTGGGAAAACCCCTGTAGTCATGACATTGACCTGTCTGTCATAGGCAAATTTAGTCTCTCCCTTTGGGGAAGTTTTTTTGAAAGATAATGATTAAACCTTGTCCTGATGGCTGGCACCTCAGGATTGTTTACTCCTTTTTATTTTCTCTGACTCACCCACACCTCGTTTATTTTTTTATGATCTCTTAGTATTTCTACCTCTGCTCATTAAAAGCATGAATCAAAAAAAGTTGAATCTGATTTAGTTTTCTTAGCTTTTTTCTGTCTAAATGTATAAATCATCTTCCCTCTCTGCCCTGCTACAATCTTTATCTTTCTTAATTTATTGTAAAGATGCTGTACAGAGGGGTTACAGTTATATGAGTAAGGCAATGAGTCCATTTCTTGTCAAGCATTGTTACCCTTCCCTGGTGGTTCTCCCACTATCCCTTCCCTCCCCCATCTTCATCCCCCCCACCAGAAGTTGTAAAGTTAATTTCCAATATACTGTCCTGTGGGTATCACTGGTGCAATGGGTCATCCTGTGTCCTTTTTTCAGCATTTTGTTATTCCCCTTCCCCTCCACAGATTAGACAAATGTATATACAAATGCAGGGTACCAAAATCAAGTACAGTGACAACAGGGAATGTACAATAGGGGGAAGAACATACAAAGGAAACAAAATAATCACATAGCACATTTAAAACAACAAAAAAGAAAGAACTCGTGTCCATATCTTGGGGTTCATTTTACTTAGCGTCATCTTATATGGTCACATGTATAATCTTTATTTCGTATTTGAGATATCCCCGAGGAACTCTTTTTTCCTCTTCCCTACATGCTTTACTTTCACTGCTTAAAATTGACCTAACAGTTGATTGTTTACCTCTACATTTTGACATTCTTTAAAAAAAGATTTCCATGAAGCAGCTCAAGCTGTAATAGAAAAATGCATTAAATGCATAATTGTACAAAAGAGATATGTCCAGAACAAATAGTGAAAGGGAGGAAGAGAGGAAGGGAGGAAGAGAAGAAAAGAAGGGAGGAAAGGGCAGAAAGAGAGAGAGAAACAGATTGCAATCGATTTTGAAGGTTCTCAAAAGGTCAGAAATTTCATTTTGACTTAGAAGGGGTTTTAGGATTAGAAAGAGTACATGCGTGCAACTGGAAATACAGTTCCGATGTAAGCATAACACAGCTGAGTGAATGATTAATCCCCAACTATAGTATTAATTACATTGAGAAAGGGGTTAGTAAGGTATCCTGTTTGTATGTTGATTGTTTCACATGTGTTGACAGTGTCACCTTTTCCAGGGACTGTAAAAAGTCAGGGAAAATGTATGTCTTCTATAGGTCTCTAATGTTGAGTTCTGCATCTTTTTTTTTGTTGTTGTCAGTCGTGGGACGTGAATTCTGGGTCTGGGCACTGTCCCTCAGCTCTGCACTCAAGGTAAGTACTCTACCACATGAGCCACATCACCACTTCCAGTTTTCTGGTGGTTAATTGGAAATAAGAGTCACTGACTTTCCTATCCCGCTGGCTTTGAACCATGACCTTAGATCTCAGCCTCCTGAGTAGCCAGCTCCCAGCCAGTTCTACATTCTTGAAACTCACAAATCTAATGTGCAACTTGCATACTTGATATATGTATCACTAGAGCAGAAATCCAGTAAACAGTATCTAAAAAGAAAGGTTGGCACCATATTCAAATTCATTCCTGAGTCATACTAACAAATGAGAAACCTATTACCTGCTCTAAGTCCCAGCATGCCAACAAACAAACATCACAGGATAACATTTAGTCTTCAGATTTATTGCATCATTTAAAGAAATGTTTATTTCCAATGAACAAATTGACAAATGTTTTAACCAATAGAAAGAAAGGATTTCACAACAGACAGAAAATGGCAGAACTCCTGGCTTCCTATGAGGAAAGGAAATAGCACAAATATAAGAAAGATTTAGCTAAGAGATATGCAAATTATAATACTATCTTCTACTGGGCCATACACACTCATACAAAAGGGAAAGCCCTTGCGACATTTCAATATGGCCTAAACATCCTTTCGTAATTTTGTGACTACCCTTTGGTTTATAGTAGCCAACACTGAGAAAGGGCCATCCACCTCTTAGAAAGTTAACAGTGCAATGTGCTCTGGACAGAAAAGCCATCCCTTCATTTCCTCCCCATTTATTAAACCATCCTAGAAATTAGAATGGGATTTCAGAGCTTTCCCCCAGTCTCCCTTAGACCTGACCTCCCACACACCCATCTACACACAGATGCTGATACAACTGGCTTACTCAGTGTCCTGGGAAGAGATAGAAGCATCTTGTCAAAGTCACCCTTTCAGTGGTGGGCATCTGTGTCCTGCCATCTGGAAGCTCAAATGAAAATCGAACCTAAAAGGGAAAGGAAAGTGTGGAGAGGTTTTTTTTATTGTTTCCCGAGTGAATAATCTCAACTTAAGCTGGGAAAACAAATTAATGTAATGAAAATAAATAATAAAAACATAAGATTTTTACATCTATTAGGCCTATCTATGCAGGATATGACAGTTGCTGGATCTGATAGCTGTGACAGACACAGGCCATTATTCATTTGTCTACATAAAGCAGGATAGGAATTAAAGTCTTCTACAGGTTGTGGCTTGTAATAGATTTGATCTGGCTCCTAGATTCACTAACTCACCAAAAACCACCAAGATTCCTTTGGAAAGAATGATGTTACTGGACATGTCTGAAATTTTGGCTGGAAGGGTCAAAATAAAGGGAAGTAGAGGAGAGAAACACTTAAAATCCTACCTTACGAAAAACTTCCTCCAAGTCACAAGACCAGGCAAATTCTTGGATATTTTCAATAAGTTTCATAATAAAAAGAGAACCATTAGCGGAATGGCGCCAAGAAACATTACCTGTAAATACAGGATTTCAAACGTATTACTGGCTTCTGCCTAGAAACACAGGGATCGCTTAGCTACCCCAGCTGTAGCATGTTACTCAGTTTATCTTCTGTATACTTGATGACTACCATTTGCCAATGAATGTAGTTAAGTGGGTATATTTTTGTTGAAGCTGAAGGGAGCTTTGTACAAAGCAAATATTAGAGTGGGGGCTGGGAAGGTGGCTCAGTGGTAGAGTGCTTTCCTTGCATGCATGAGGCCCTGGGTTCGATTCCTCAGTACCACATAAGCAGAAAAACCCGGAAGTGGCACTGTGGTTCAAGTAGAGCGCTCGCCTTGAGCTGAAAAGCTGAGGGGCCGCTCCCAGGCCCAGAGTTCAGGCCCCACAACCAACCAAAGAAAACAAAAAAGCAAATATTAGAGTGCTATAGTCTCTAAGTCCAAGGAGTTGAAAGGCTAATAGAAAAGGCAGAATCTAGCAGAGAAGAGTGGCAGGGTCTTGGCAAAGAATGCTACTGTTTGTGTATGTGGGTGTGGGTGTGAAGATTCCAAGACTAGAGAGCCTAAACAACTGGAGGTAGTTTAAAATGTACTAAATTAAGGTCAGGATATAATCTCAATTTTATCACAACTTATGGTTAAAGTCATTGAGATCTATTCACCCCACACATGCCATCTTTCTAGTTAAAAACACACCCAAATGTAAGGCTGCAGTGTACTTTGTCTGACATTCTGCCAGCACATCCCGTCCTCATTTTTCGAAGTAATGATGTCTGGTAAAACTAAGCTGCTGGGCAATGCCAAGATTTCTCACTTTCCTATATGAGGTCAGATTCTAACTTGTTTTAGTGTGGAAAGTCTTCTAATTAATTCTGTTTGTCTCTCACTGGTTCAGAAAATATACTTTATACCATGGAGGAGTTTTCTAATTACTAATTTAGTGAATATGTAAGTATCCACTCTGTGGATGAGGGTAATTAAATGTGTTCCTGAGAACCTTGAATTGGTTCAGATGTCCATGCTCTAGCATTTGAGTGTCAATCTCTCTACTAGTAATCTCCACAATGGTGTTCTGCAAGAAATCCATTACCTGGTGTTGAAGAGCAAAAAGCAATAAAATCCTTCTCTACATGGGCTCTCTTAATGCCATCGTCTTCAAAGCCTTCTGAATCTGCTGACAGCTCATCTTCAGAGACTCTTGCTGAATCTTTTAGCCACACCACTCCTTTGTTCTCTAGAAAGAAAAAAATTTGATTTTTGTTACTACTAACTCCCAAGAGAACTAATTGCTCCTAAAAGGCTCCACTGGGCATATGTACTAATTTATAGATTTCCTTTTAAAAACATATACAAACTCAAGAGCCATTGTTTTAGCAACACTCAAATGAACTGTAATGGCACTGACACATTAAGGTCTTACCATTGCAAATGGTATCTCTCCAATTTAAATAATGAAACAAGTGTCTCCCAACCAGAAATAGTTCACAGAAGCTATATTTGAGTCATGAAGACAGGTGTCCTTTAACATTTATAGACAGACATGAAGACATTGAGAAATAAAAGATGTCAACAGATGATACACTCAGTGTTTGATTGGCTTGAGTTCTAAGACATCAGCACTCACCTCCACGGCAGGCCTGAATGATGATCACCTTGGGTTTGTCCTTCAAACTCGGGCAATTTGAGGTGTTCAACATTTGGAAGATAGTGTCGACTTTCAATACATCAGTTACTTGTGCAGAGTATGCCTTCCCACAGATCCCCTCCTGGATCCCATGAGACATGAACACCACGAAGGTACTGTCAGAGACCTGGTGCTCTGAGCGGTTTGCAAATGCCTTCATCTCCACGATCATTTCCTAAAGGAAACCATAACACTATAAGTTTATCATCATACCCTCAGAAGCTCACAAAAAGACATTTAACGAAAGCTTTGACTATTCCACAAAAATGAAAGAGGAAAGAAAATTGAAGTCTTCTCTGAAAAGTGAGAAAGGAAGCTAATGGGAAGTCATCCTGAGTTGAGTGAATGAAGAGAGCAGTACTAAGTTCATGGAACACTTCCCAGCAAGATGCATGAAGCTTGCTGAGGGACTCTTGCATTTGAAGGGGATATGGAATATCAGACACACTCTAAGGGAAAGTGTTTATTATAAACTTCAAGAATTAGGTATCCTTGTGCTATGAACGTTCTGTCTAATGTTAGCTAGGACATAAGCATTGTCTCTGTTTGGAAACCCTTACCAAAGCTGTGAGATTTTCCTTCACAATGACGCTGTATCCCAGCTGTTCAAGCAGCATTTTCATTCCTTTGACATCAGCGTCAGCTCCAGCCCTCCTAGGAAGACTGTCAAACTCTATGTTGCAGACAATGAGGGCAAGGCGTTTGCGGGTCAACTTGTTCATGATTGGATAAATCTGTAGAGAAGGTAGACAGGATGAACAATCCAGTTTGCTTTAATTTAGTACTCATTTTAGAATGGCTTCCCTTCCCTCACCTATCAAAAAATCCAAATCCCATCAATGATAGCTGAAGAATTGGAAAGAGACTTGGGTTTTAAGTTGGGAGTAGGTATGAAGTTTGCCCAAGCCCAGATGGCAATTCAGCATCTGCCTTTAATTTTGGCAAGTGAAAATTTGAAGTATATACTGGATTTGAAGTCAGGATACTGAATTTTCAGATTAATTCTTCCACTTTCAAAGTGTCTGATTATGGACACAATTTTAACAATTCTTTTGTTTTCTACTCTCTAAAGTGAATTGATTATTTTGAGGATTAAAGGCATTGATTATGCCAGATGTTTAATATGGTCTTTATTGAATAGGTAGAATCCAGTATCAGCCAATGATTTTGTTACTATTATTTTTCACTCAGGCAATTAGTCCAAACTTTGTACATTCTATATAAGCCCGAATTATAGAAGGTGAGATAGATCCTTTACGTAGGGAAACAGCCATTGATTTTCCACATCTAAAAGAAATTGCTCTGACACAAAGCCACTGTACTTCAGGAGAGACCCAAATGTAACTTTAGCCCACTCTGTCCTTGTGTTCTGAACACAGCACCTCTGCTGCTTTTGCTTTCTGAATCCTTTGCACCATTTCTAGGGAGCAAAGCTTGAGACTCCCTCTTAGGCCATGGGATGGGAGCATAGTTTGGTTGCCATGCAGTTGCTGAGGTTCTGCAAGAGACAATAAACAGTGTGAGTAATTACATCCCCTGCGATCCCACTTTGTGTTCCTCCTGGCATCATTTATATGTAAAGCCACAGAGGAGGAAATCAGGTCTAGAAGGACCGCTCTGGTATAGTTGCCAACATGGTCATAAGTTAACTGTGAATTACACAGAGATCAGCATTTTACTCAATTCTTTAGATAAACACCTATTATAATAGATAAACACATTCAGAAGATACTCAACATGTTAGAAAAAAATTTTTGATAAATCTGATCCTACCGATTTAAAGCATAGGATAAAATTTCAGAAGGGTTCTGGGAAATCTCAATTCGCTCCACTGAAATGCTTTATAAAAAGTTATGTGCTTATTTAATAGGCCTAATTGTAGATATCAGGGGTATGTTTTAGAAAATAAGCCTTTGTCTTATCCTTCAGGATTACTTTGTACTGTGTACACTTGTAAGAGATGAGATCAAATAAATGAACTAGACTAAAGAACAATGATAAATGCTAAACTCAAGGTGAACACTAGATAGATTTGTGTCACTAAACATTGATTCACAGGTGATAGGAGGAAGAGTTTCCTCAATGGTTGATGTAAAAAAAATTCCATTAGCCTCTATTTGAATGCAAGTTCATTTCCTCCAAACCATGTGATGTACTCACTAAAGAAATTAATGTACTGGTTATGTTCTTCAAAATACATGAAGACATGAGATTGTCTAGATCATGATGTCTATGGCAGTGATTGAACATGTTCAGGTGCTGATTAAGGTAGAAATTTGGGGATTAGGACACAGGATCAGAATATTGTAGGATAAATATGGATAATGAAGCTGGGAGGACAGCAGGACAGCTTCAGCTAAAGAATAGACTTAGAACAAAGAGTAGCTTCCCACCCATGGCAAATTACTCGTAGCCCCGCTCAGGCTAGATTCACCCCATGACGTTTAATTACTAGAAAGATGGGGATTCAACGAATATTTAAAAACAGTTACCTGAGGTAAAAGGAAATACATCTGGGGAGTCTTGCATATTAGCATAATTTCCAGTGTTTGAACCTGAAAGAAGATAAAGCACACTAAAAATCACTTATCTCCAAAGAACTTTGTCCCTCTGTGTTGAATGCTCCCCCACTGAATTTTTCCCCCTCTGGCCTGACTAATAATCAATCTGTTCAGGTTGAGCTTCCTGGGAAACAAAGTTCCTATGCATAAATGCATGGGTGTTTATTCATTGTTTAAAGACAAAGAATATTTCTAACCGACTTCCTTGACAAAATGGAATGGAGGTATGATCAGCTATGGAATAAGCCAGTTTTCTTGATGGGCGTATATGAAGATGGCTCTTGAGCTAAACACTACTGCAGTGTAAAGTTGCCAACTCAGAATTGATTCTAGAGGCAGGGAAAACTATGATCGCAAAGTGTCAATGCTTTACACACATACTTTACACCAGAAAACAGTGAGGTACAGGGACAGCTAACCTGAGCCTCAAACTGGAGATAAAGTTCTTAGGTGAATATCTTCATATACTTGAAAGGATGGAGTATCTAAAGCTCTCAAACTTAGATGATATTTTAATCAGTCTTCAGAATTAGAAGGATAATAAAAATACCTTCATCAATTCAGAATCACAGCTATTTATGCAAAGTCAATAACATTTTCCTTGCAAAATTCCATAAGTATTTCCATATGTTCCTCACTTATATTAATAATCTCACACTCTGTGAATGAGTCAGACCCCCATGGCCCAATGAGATTCCCAAAGCATAGATGAAAACGTTCATAAAATTTACTGGCAGAGTAGAAATGATAGTGGCAGGAAAATATGTGGCAATCTAATAAAACGATTGTCAGTTGGCTATACTCTACTCTCTATTCTTTATATTACCTATATTTTGTCACTGTGACAAAATAGAAATTAATTAATAACAATAAGTAGTTTAGGTATTTGTGGACCAGCCCTTTCTAAGCTCAGTACCTCAGTAGCACATTAAACATCAGAAGCATTAAGTCAGTTTTGTAAGTGTCACAAGTTAGAAAACTGGTAGAACAAAGTATGAACCTAAGTCTGCTTTCATTATTAGTATGAGATATTGATCGCCCAGCCATTCTTCAAGGTAGCCCACAAAGTGTGCTACACATTAGTGTCAGTGACACGAGCACTGACCAGAATGTCTGCTCTCCTAGGTAAAGGCAGTCTGCCTGCTAGTGTCATCTGCACTGCTCTAAGGAGACAAACTAAACTTGAGATGAGGCAATGTTGTTGTAGAAAACTCTCCAGACCTATTGATAATATTCCTGTCAAGAACTGGAATGTTGTCAATATCAAAGATAAGAAAAGGATTTTGTGTTATTTATAGTTTGAAAAGATCTCAATACAGTGATACCTACATGAGAAATGTATTCCAGAAGCTTTTAGCATTCCATGAATAAAGAAATGAGTTCGCTAAGTCTTTATTTCAGAATATCCATTGAACGTAGGACCATTGTAGGTACAGGAAAAGTGTAGTCCAACTTCCTGGTCTTAGTGAGACAGCTGTACCATGGCCCATAGGAGTTCAAGCCCCAGGGAACAGCTGTAGCTTCTCCCAGTATATTCTTGACTTTCTGGGTGTATCTACAACCTTGAGATTCTAGAAGATTTGTTGCAGGTGTTCTGATAACCTTTCTCCTTGCTCATTAGAGTACACACATAAAGTCCCTCTAATTACACCTGATGGTCATGATCATGGTAAGATCCTGAATGAGGAGACATCTCTGGTCCCTAGAGAAGATGACCTTAGGTTCTAGAATGACCCACAGGAGTTTGTGCAAGCCTGTCTATGATTCAGAGGCTATAGATTAACAGGAATTGGGCAAGGAAGTAGATACCTTGGTCATTTTACAGTCATTCTGACTCTTCCTGTTATGTATTAGTTGCCTTTTACTGAGGGGGATGAGTATAAAAGTAAAAGGAAGTAATGGAAGAGAAATAAAAACATTGGCTATACATAAACACAGAAAACACCTGCAGTGTAGATTGCACAGGCAAAGGCCTTCCCTAATCCCTAGAGCAATGCTTCCCACTTTCTGAGAACTCTCCTTTTGCAGTGGTTTGGGGAAGTGCAACGGAGACCAGTGCCAGGGAGTGCTGAGCTATAGTAGACAGTCTTACTCAAAAGGAAGGGCAAGGACACCAATGACATTCTGATTTTTGTTATAGTGTTCATTTATTCTCTGGGGTTCTAACATCACATCTCTCAAGTATATTTTATTTTTTCCAGAAAGCAAAATTATGGAAAAAATTTATTTTAAAAAACACAATGTCAGAAAAAGATGGAAACACTTTAGGGAGCTCTGGATGTAACAAAACTAAACAAATGTATTAATAATAGTAGCCTTAATAATAATAAGCACTACTGGAGCATGGAGTCAGACACTGTTAGGTCTGTTCAATGAATGCCCACATACACAGGATAAGAAGGAGCTCCAATCAAAAGGCCACTGAGGCAGAAGGAGGAGGAAGAGAGGAGTCTGGGAACCTGCAACAAGGCCTCAGCAGTCTGAGATTAGGAGGTTGCGCACAGCTAGACACATGGCCTGTGTGAACTTTGTCCTAAGTCATTGAAACTTACCTGAGGAGAACCCCAGTGTCTCTGCAAGATGGCAGTCTTCTTCACAAATGTAATCAACACAGATCTGGCATGCCTGTGGCCCCTTCCGAATGACAGCATCAGCCAAAGCTCGTGCCTTGTCCATCACTGTGGCATTTTCAAATCTGACTTTCTCCATCTCTTCCTGGTTCAGCACTCTTTTCTCTAATAATTCATCCAGCAAGCCATTTATTGTACCGGTGCCTACGGCCCGGATGAAGTGCTTCCTCTTCTCTTTCAGGAACTTGTCTATTTAGAGCACAAAGATTTATCAAGTCATGGAAACAGCCTCATTTTCCTCTTTCATTATTGAAAGAAAATGGACCCTTTTAGAGTAAAAAGGAGCAAATTGTCCTTCTCCATTCACTACACTAATCCCTTCTTTTACTCTGTTAATGTGCCATATTTTCCCTTTGGTATTACCCATGTCTGTTCACAAAGAGTCCTGAAGACTGGGAATGCAGCCCTCTGTCAATGCCTGAAAATCAGAACTCGTCCTTTCCTCACTCTCATTTACTTAACTTTAACTAATGAAAGAATGAAATCACAATAGCACATTTTCATTGGAGAGGAAGAGCCCTGTTTCAGGTGTTCATCTTGTTCTCACCCTGCTCCTGCTGCCAAACTTAAAGACAGATAAGAGTTACAATCGCAAAATGATAGCAGGATGCTGAAAAAGCTTCATTTCCTTCCTTTCAATTCCCGTCTCCAAGAATCTTCCGAACCCCTTCGCTCCTCACCAGTCCTGCTTTTCCCTTAGCTCTGTTCTCCTAACATCCACATAGCCCAACAAAAGTTTTCAGGAAAAAAGGCCCTCTCAGACCTATTTCTTCCCCCAAAACTGTCTTTCTCCAGTAGAAAACTCACCAGCCATCGCTTTCTTCTACCATCGGGTGTAAAATGAAAGTAAAAGCTTGTTTGATCTTCCTAGAAAGGAAGGGTGTGTACATATGTTGAGAAATTCACCATACATGTATGTGCATGCTTCTCTCTGTGAAGAGATATTCAGATTTCAGAGGTTTAGACTGGAAACCCTCCTATTGAAAGTTCTCTAGAATTTGAAACAATTAGGACAAGAGACAAGGGAGTAGAAACAAGAAAGGAGTGAGAAAATACATTGAAAGTTAAACAAAGATGCTTCTACTCATTATGAAGTGTGATTGAGAGAACTATTGTTCCCTCTGCTTCTTCCTGCAGCTCTGTTAGTATTTGCTAAAATCATACCTTTAGTTATTATGTGATAGTTGTTTTAGATAGCTCCCTTCTGAAAAACAGTGTATTACAGACAGAATCCATCTTAGCTGCCTACTGGGCATTTTCAGCAATTTTGAAATATTACAACCCTAGATTTTTTTGTCAGTCATGGGGCTTGAACTCAGGGCCTGGACACTTGTTTTTAAGCTTTTTCACTCAAGTCTAGTGCTCTATCACCTCAAGCCACAGCTCTACTTCTGGTTTTCTGGTGGTTAGTTGGAGGTAAGTGTCTCATGGACTTCCCTGCCTGGGCTGGCTTTGAATGGAGATCTTCAGATCTTAGCCTTCTGAGTATCCCTATTTAAACATTTTGTTTATTCCCTTTCCCTCCCCATATTAGACGGACATCAAATATAGTGAAAACGGGTTATGCCATGGGGGAGGAACATGCAAAGCAACAAAAAAATCACATGGTACCTTAGAAACAATAGCAAGAAAGAAAAAAAACCACTTGTGTCCCTACCTGACTTTTTTAACAAATAATTCCTGAAAAATCTCTACTGTCCTTTCATCATGGATTAGCTTCATGAATAAGTAGTTAATATAAAAAAGACAGTACATCTAAAGGATGCACTTGCCTTAGAAATTATATGTATTGCAGGAAAAGGAGAGGTCGCTGCTTAGGAGCCTCATTTATTTTAATCATTTTTACAATGGTATACTCCAGGAGGAGAAATGTTATTAAAACAATCACTTATCAATTCTAAAGATTATTTTTCCCACTATACTGAGTATTTGTCACTAATAGTTCCTTTCATGGGATAGTTGATCATCCATTTCAAGGTGTAACTATCTGAAACAGTTGCACTTTCTGACTGGTGTCTAAAATGAATCTTTCCCTTGAAATGGATGTGTCTATATGGCTCCAAACTTTGTACTAAACTATATTTACCACCTTGATTTTGTTATTTCTAAGTTTTGTATTATTCATGAAATCAAAGAAAATGATTCGTAGCCTGGCACTGGTATAATCCTAGCTATAATCCTAGCTACTCAGGAGGCTGAGATCTGAACATCATTGTTTGAACCCACACGGTGCAGGAAAATCTGTGAGACTCCTATCTCGAGTAGAGCTGTGTGGCTCAAAGTGTAAGAGTGCTAGCTTTGAGCAAAAGAGCTCAAAAAGTGCCCTAGCCCTTAGTTCAAACCACGCAACTGACAAAAGAAAAATAAAAGGAAAGAAAATAAAATGATTTTTGATCTCTACAATATTTCTTCTTACTCCCCAGATTTTGTCTTTTATCAAATACCTTGCTCTGTGTCTCTATGAATAAATGGAACAATAGTGATCAAGCCATAACTTTTGCTGCAAGCATTGGATTAGCCCTTGACAATCTTAGTTCTTCTTTTCTACAACATGTAGATGATTGGTTGTTCATTCCACAGTACATATGAGCAAATGGTACCTCAGAAGGGTCAGGAGATTTCTCTAACATCCATACAGTTAATAATAGTCCTGTTTAACCTCAGCTGGTGCTGTTGTCCTCAGAATATACCACCAAACACCCAGAAAGCATGTTTTCTTTCAATTAAAAACAAACAAAAACAACCATCAGATGGCAACGCAGAGTCCTCATCCAGCATCTGGTGTGTCACAAATGGAAGCTTCCTGTCAG
This sequence comes from Dipodomys ordii, assembly GCF_000151885.1. Taxonomy (NCBI): domain Eukaryota; kingdom Metazoa; phylum Chordata; class Mammalia; order Rodentia; family Heteromyidae; genus Dipodomys; species Dipodomys ordii. The sequence continues at coordinate 12,459,940 of NW_012267226.1, forward strand.
TGGCATGTGTCTCTTCTGAGGGAGGAAATACTGAAAAAGCTCCCATTCTCTATTTGGAATGTGTATGCAGTCACCCCCACCCCACCATTTACAAGTAATAAATTCCAAAGAGGAAAAGAAGCACATTAGATTTCATGTTAACTTTATGAAGGGCTCATCAAAAGTGCACCAACCTGAGAAATCCAGTAAATGCTTTGGTCTTCATTCCTGGCATCTGATCCTTTTCTGCAGTCTCTGACAAAAGTTTCAGGAATTGGCAAGATCTAACAAATCAGAAACCCTCCTGAGTCTTCTAGCAGATAATACTCCATTATTTATTACCAGATAGGAAGGAAAAGGCAAACTCTGCAGAATGAATGGGCATCTCCCTGTGTGGAGGGTACGGAGCCACATTGTGTCATCATCACGCCATGATCCTCCTCCAGCCACAGCCCTCCTCTTGATGCCTGTGTGCGCTTTGCCTATATTCACTGTCAATGTTTTCAGGAACACTTGAGCTTTGTCAAAGTTCAGTTGCTGGCAATCGGGTATTCAGCCCTGGGCCTTCTCTATTGCTTTTCCAGGAAGGTTTGCTTTATTGTGTTGAGTAATTGTAGATCTGGCTCTGAAAACCCCGATGACAGTACTACAAAACATAGATGAGGTTCTTGCAAAGATGCAATGCTATTGAAAACTCACTGAATAAAGGCTTTAGTTGGTTCCCAGCACAGCAGATATCAGCAGCTGAGTGCACCCGAGTGTCTATAAGGATGACAAAGGAATCCTGAACAAAAAGAGAAGGAGTAATGGGAAAGACTGTCTCAATTATTCTATAATTCTCCCTGGCCTTCACTGATCTTGATGGATTTGAAAGGGAAACATAATCAAGTAGGCAATGTAAGAGTAAGAAACATTGCCTATAAACAGACTTACCACAGATCAAAGTACCCAGGTTTAGGTATACAGAATCAGCATACTGTTTTAATGTGAAAGTTCCAGTTTTTTAATAGCTGCCAATCTAGTGGGTATGAGATGGCTGTCTCCAGACACAGGAATGGTGGCTGTTTCTATGAAGCAAATTTATTTTGTGGAATGAAAATTGTTCCTTACCCATGGTTTGTCTTTTCAGATAGCTGTATTTTAGTGGACAGTGTATTATAGAGATTAAGATGGACTCAAATCAAAATTACTGAGATAGTACCATAACTGCTGATCTCAGGCAAGAAACTTAACTGCCTCAGTTTCATCTGCCAAATAGGTTTGAGAGTAATTCCTACCCTGTACTCTTTTGCATTTCAGGAGTAAATATAAGTTAGTGAAATAGTATCTGACACAGAGGATATTTGTCAATAACTATTGGATGTATCCATGTCAAAACCTTGAATCATTTCAATGATTCATTCAATAAGAATATTCAATATAGATATTTAGTAAACATAAATTCTGTGTGCCAGACATTATTACAGATTCTAGTAATATAGTGGTGACAAAAATACTTATCTGAATAGAAATCTTTAGAAATTTTAATTTATGGTTTCCTTGCAGTATTCTTTTTTTCCCTTTTCATTTTCGCTACAAAGTTAGTATGAGACCCTTTGTCTGCTTGCTGAGAGAATATTTGGGACATGATGGAAATTAGAGATGACCAGAAAGACAGGAATGGGGGGCAAGAGGTCGAGGCACACAAATAATTGTAATGCCATTAGAGAAAACACAGAATGAACCCTGTCCTCATGATGGAAGGTAAGGAGGCTCACACAGCAGATCTGATGCCGAATATCTGCATGGAGCCTTGCCCTGGCCTTTTTCATCTTGGGAAGGTCCTGAGGAGGATCTCCTCTGAGATAACAAGGAAGCTGAGTTCTTGTTATTCCACTGCCTTTTCCTGATGAAGCATAAATCACCACGTAGGAGGCTTTAAAATGATAAACCAGATGCTTGTTGTTTGAGGGAATAATGCTAGCCTGTGAAGGAAGGAAGGCTGAAGAGCTTTGGCAGAGCTATTGTTCAGGGCCACCTGGTTTTGGCTCTCCTTTCTCCTCCAGATGCAAGTTAAATTCAAGACCCAGCAAGTGCTTTTCTCGCCTTGGTACTTTTCCCTCATTTCAGCTCTCCTTCACAGGAAGGAGACATGTCAGTGACTTTGGTGGCATCCAGGCATGCTTGTTTCGTGTCTGCCAGCTTTTTTTGTTTCAGATCTGTAAGAAATATTACAATACGTACCAAATGCCTAAGTATTTACAAAGCTCATTTCAATAAATAACCTAGGCAGTTTTTCTACTTTTAGAGCAATAGAATGAAACCAACTTAGAATTCAAGGTTGCTGACAAGACATGAGACACTGGAATACTGTAATTAATGAAAATTTAGCTGATCGTAGGGACTTTTTAAATGGTAGCAAGTCAAAAGTTTGCTGGTCCATTGCTGATTTAGCTTTGTGCTTCTACTGACAGGATATGGAATATGTCTTTGTCTACTGACTTGACAGCAGAAATAAATTGCCATAATTTATGTGTGCATCATGAAAGTGCCCATCCATTTCCTTCTACATTGTTTCAGGAGGTTCAAGAGAGAAAAAATATGAATAATTGATTTTTCTCTTTTTCTTACTTTTCTGGAGGACTCATTCCTTGTACTCTAATACTGTCAGAACTGTGCAGCTGTGTTTATACAAATGTGTACAGCACTCTGCTCTCCCTTGTCATCTGTTTATTAGAGATGCACCAACTTTCCATGTTACGGAACACTCAGGTTCATTCAAAACAAATCCTGATTTCACAGGAGAGGAGTGAATTCCTCCCAGGTCTTCTTTATGAGGTTTCTAGTCCCAGATCCTCCCAGATTTGGACCTACACTTCTCAAAGCTCAGTGGGCTACTTGGCTTTTTGCCTTGTCCTTCTGCAGGACAGTCAGATCAAGAAGCCAAGTAGGACAGGCAAATGTCTGTCAAAGAGAGTTCCTTTGCCCATATCTTTGTTTCTGCTTCCCTTTGTCTTCTCTGCTCTTAGCCACATAACAGAATGCTGAGTTTGAAAACAGACATCCTTCTGGAAGCTATCCTCAGATACAGGCCTTGTTAGAAAACAAAGCCTTGGCATCCATACTCTTTCTCCCCAGCTTTTTGAAGAGTAAAGCAGGATGGTTGTTTACTCCAGACCTCCTATATTATAGAAAATTAAATAAATTCATGCCTATTTTTAATTGTATTCAACATGTTCCTTCTCTTTCCTCGGGCTCGATCTAATGTAGTAATCCTTTGGAAAGGACTCTGCACATGTGCATACCAGTTTTTCAGCATCATTTTCTTAGATAAAAATGTAAGTAGGGGATGGAGACTACACTCTTAAGTTCCAGTAAGAGACAAGGCAGAGGCAAGGTGTATGAAGACTCAAAGAGAACATGGGTTTAATCCATGAATCTGACACAGAGAAAAAGTCTGAGCTCAGAATTCAGAGGTGTAAAAATAGTACTTGGCTTTTTTTTTTTGCTAATATTTTATTTTTTATTGTGAAAATACCATACAGAGGGGTTACAATTACATGGGCAAGAAAATGAGTACATTTCTTATCAAGCATTGTTGCCTCCTCCTTTGTTTCCCCTTCCTCTCCCTTCCCATACCCCCCTGCCTCCCCATCCTGCCCCCCCCCGCACCAAAGTTGTAAAGTTCATTTTTCGACATAATGGCTTGTACATCTCATTATTGCAATGGGTCCACCTGTATCCCTATTGAAATGATTTGCATTTTCCTTCCCCTCCACAAATTATACAAATATCAAATACAGTGAAACAAGGGTTTATACCGTGGGGGAGGGACATACAAAGCAACAAAGAAATCACCTTATAAAAATGTTAGAAACAATCGCATTTTAACGCATAAAAATCCAAGTTTGATGAAAGGTATTTTGGTCAATACATCATGGTAGATCCATGGATTGAATTTATCTCAGGATGTATGGAATTAGAGGAGAAATTTAAGTAAAAAATCTGAAAAAGCCTTTTCAATTATTCTATGACTAACATGTCAGATTAAAGAGAGGAAGATGTTTGGAAATTACACTGTGGGAAATTCATCCTCACACTGATCAATATTAAAATTTAATGAGAAACAAGGACTTGAGTTTCCCATGTTTTTCTTTTTTTAAAATGTTTTTTATTGTAAAAATACAGAGGGGTTACAGTTACATGAGCAAGGTAATGAGTACATTTCCTATCAAGCATTAGTGCCTCCTCCTTTGTTTTCCCTACCATCCCTTCCTTCCCACTCCACAACTACACCCCTCCCTCCCCCGCCTAAATTGTAAAGCTCGTTTTTCAACATAGTGTCTTGTACATCTTATTGTTATAATGGGTCAACCTGTATCCCTATTTAAACATTTTGCTTTTTCCCTTCCCCTCTCCAAATCAGACCGATACCAAATACAGTAAAAATGGGTTATACCATGGGGGAGGAACATACAAAGCAACAAAATATCACATGGTACATTATAAATACGTTAGGAACAAAATAGCGAGAAAGAAAAAAACACTTGTGTCCCTATGTTGGGGTCCATTTCACTTAACATCATCTTACCTGGTCCTATGTACGTAGCTTTTGACCTTTTTCTGCTTGTCCCAGACATATACTAGTTATTGCAAATAAGGGAAACCATGGGACCTATGTTTCTTTGGGCCTGGCTTACTTCACTTAATACGATTTTTTCCAAGTCTTTCCATTTCCTAACAAATGGGGCAATGTCATTCATTGTGATGGAGGCATAGAATTCCTAGATAGATAGATAGATAACATTTTCTTAAACCATTCATCTACTGAGGGACATCTGGGTTGGTTCCATATCTTAGCTATGGTAAATAATGCTGAAATAAACATAATTGTGCTGGTAGCTTTAGTATGGTCTTGTTTGTAATCATTTGCCCAAAAGTGGGATTGCTGGGTCATAGTGGAGCTCTATGTGGAGTCTTTTGAGGAACCTCCATACTGCTTTCCAAAGTAGTTGGACAAGTTTACACTCCCATCAACAATGCAGTAAGGTTCCCTTCTGTCCACATCCCCTTCAGCATCTGTTGTTATTAGAGTACTTGATTATAGCCATTCTAACTTGGGTGAGGTGGAATCTCAATTTTGTTTTGATTTGCATTTCTTTTATGGCTAGGGAGGTTGAGCATTTCTTCATGTGTCTATTGGCCATTCTTATTTCCTCTTCAGAGAAGTTTCTCTTTAAGTCTTCAATGACCCCAACTACTTAGCACATCAACTATTCTGTTTCAAAGTACATGTAGCCAGCACTTCTTTGTGCTACCCACAAGATTCATTATGCGTTTTAGGGTAATGTAAATTGAGGTGTCGATATTCTTTCTAGGAAAACAAATAGCTCATAATAACCTTTTTCTGGTATGAGAGTGAATATGAAGTACATAATCATTATTTGAACAGGATGTTCCTTTAAAAAGCAATTGACTTTGCACCTCTCAAGGCTGTTTGGATGGCAACCTAAGAATCACATCTGGCAACAAAATTTTGTACCTTTTTGCATCTCAATAATAGAATCAAAGGTCAAGAAATTAAATTCTCAGGAACAAAAATACCTCATCCTTGCTTTCTTGTGACTTGACTCTTAATGCTTCTCTAAGTTTCTTAGTATGGACATGCTTTAACATTTTAGTCTATGGTTTGTTTCATGGTTTTAAAATGGTGAGTGAACTAGAGAAATTCATGATTGTTTATATTACAATTTTAGGAATAGAAATTCTTTTTAAATTTTAATATGATATATATTCTCTAATTAAAAATAGAACTATATTTAAAAGAGTAGAACTGCATTTCCTTATTTTTCATTACAAGGACTGTCATATTGTTGATGCATTAGTGCTAAGCACATGTTGGCAGCAGTTTTGAATTCATAACAAAACATGCCCACAACAGCTTATACCTAGGTTTTGTAGTAACTTATACATGGTTGAAAAGCAAAACTATCTAGAACAATCAAAAAGAATAATTAGGTGTGCTATACAATTTTATATATATATATATACACACACACAAAGAGAATGGAATTCTTTGTTTTAATTTTATTACTATTTTTGTGTTTTTAATATTCAGACCAATCCCTTTTTTCCTTCCCTGTAGTTTACTTTTCTAAGATAAATGAGTGTATGCAAAGTTTTTCTGTAACAATTATCTAAAACGTACAATGAATTTTGAGTTGTTAAGAGTATTAAGAGACATTTTAATTCCAATATGCCATGTTAATTTACTTTGAACTGAAACTAGTAACCTAGATTTTTCTCTCACTTTGTAAAGCTTGCAGTTTGTGAGGGCATTGCATGTTATCATTTTATGAACATACAAAGTGAACTTATATTTTTCAGTTATGGAAGTCTTGGTAAATTAATTTAGCAGAATTTCATTCAGTGTATTGTGATAAATCAGTTGATTGTGATAAATCCTTTCCTGAACCAACAGAAAGGGAGCCGGTGATGACCCTATAATCAGCACCAGGGGAGCTTAGCTGTTTTCCATCGCTTGTCCAGTCTATCGCAGCTCTGCAGCACACAGCAAAGTCTTGGCTCACATGATGTAACTACAACAGCAAAGCAACTCCCTGAATGTGTTTTGCCTACAGATTTACAGTGTGGCCTGCGGCAAAATCTAAAACAATGCAGTAGATCAAAAGGACAATATTAACTGCATGGAAATGGAAAATATTTCACATTAACCTGATAAAACATATTTTGCTAGGCAGAGGAATCAATAGACACACTGCAAAAGTAATTTTCATAGGAGGAAGAAAGATGTAAAGAATCTCAGTGCTTGACAGTGCTGGAAAAACATCTTGATGCAGATTAGGAATAATAATTTCTAATTAGATAGAAGAAAGTTAAAACATTTCGCTATCATCCTTTTTACTTAATGTTATTCCTATTGCTATATAAGGCTTAGAACTGCTCAAAAATTATTTACATTTATCTAACATACATACAGAAAGTATATATATATATATCACAATACAATAATATTGTATGAAAAACATGGAATGAAAATTAAATAATAGACAAAATTACTAAGATGCCCTTTAAACTATAATAGATCATGTTTCTGAGTGTTAAGAAATCTCTCATTTGTAATAATTAGTATATGTCTAGGATAGTCCTAGAAAGGCTCACAGTAGCTCAATAGCTATGTCCATATGACCATCTAAAATGTTGCTAAGAGAGGGAAGGAGGGTGGTTTAGAACACACTCCAAAGAATACACATACTCCTTCTCTTACTATCATTTCCTAACCCATCTCTCCACATTACCCTGTGAGCTCAAGAATATGTAGCACAGTTCTATAGAATGGTCACTGGATTTCAATCATGAAAGTTTGATAAAGCAACACACAATTAACACTAACATATATTTGTTAGAGGTGTAACTATTTACACAAAAATTGCATGAATTAATTTATCAATTACATGATGCTGTGCTTGGGAAATGAGGTATCTGCTAAAGGGTTCATGCGTTGAAGGTGTGCAGCCCTGTGCAATATTCAGAAGCAATGCTTCATGAAAGAGACTGGATCATGAAGGTCTCGCCTACCTAATGGATTTATCCATTGATGATGGCATTATTATTTAATGGAAGCTAAGAGGTGTGGGCCAGTTGGCTAAAGTGAGTCAACTGGGCAGTGTCCAGGATATACCTGGTCCTGGGTCTCTGGCTCTGCATTTTAATGTCACCCAGCTTCCATGAAGAGAACACATTTCTTCCACCATGCCTTTCCACCATGGTATTTCTGTCTCACCTAAAGCTTACAATCACTAGAGCCACCCAGCCATGCACAGAAATTTCTAAACCTGTAAACCAAAAAGACTTTTTCTACTTTAAATTTATTTTCTCTGTTATTTGATTATAATGATGAAGAGCTGACTACACATTGGCTCATCAGAAGGAAGAGAAACGTTTCTCTTTGGAGCCAGGCTGTGTAGTTCATGTATGTATAAGCTCACTCTTGCTTCCTACAGATGAAGGTTTCTAATTTAATTTTGCTCAGTCTTAGACAATATCTGGATCTCTGTAATAGATAACTTTTCTATAATTAATTACAATAGACAGTCATGCTCTTTAAAAACATCAAAACAAAGCAGGAGGCAACAGTGCTCAATAAGAAATGTACTCATTACCTTGCTCATTTAACTGTAACACCTTGGTACAGCATTTTCACAATTAAAAAAACGTACAAAAAAAGCATAAAAAACAAAAAAAGTAATTCTCACAGTGAAAGCTTGAATCCATTCACATTCATTCTGAACTTTATTCTTTACCCACACAGCACTCACAGGTCACAAGACAGTTGACTTAAGTAGCATTGTATTCCCAGCCAAGGGCAGTCTGAACTGTATGCAGTTTTTAGCAGCACTTGATGCTATTCTCATCTTTATACTTCTTCACAGGAAGAAAAATAAAATGAGGAGCCAGCAAAACAGACAGAGTAAGCCCTGTGAATGACAGCCAACTATTACTAGAAGCAAAAGGATCTTGTTGTTGACCAAGAAGTAACTGACCACATGACCAGTGCCTTCTGGTACTGTGACTCATCATACACAGAAGCTACTGACCACGAGGTTCCAGCGATACAGAAAGGGAAGCTTAGAGACACATGGTGTTTGGTAAAAATGTAAAACTCTTCACAGTGATTTGAATGTTCCTAGATAAGAATGACTGTGGATAATGCATTTATTTATTTTTGGTTTTGGTTTTCAGCGGTATTGGAATTTGACTCAGGGCCTCGTACTTTCTTGGCTTTGTTCTACTACCTGACCCTGCCCGCAGCCCAGCTTTTTATTGGTGATTTTGGAGATGGAATCTCATGGACTTTTCTGCCTGGCTTGCTTTGAACCTCCGTTCTCCAGATCTTAGTCTTTTGAGTATATAGGATTACTAGCATGAGCCACGGATGCCTATGTCAATATTGATCTTTACAAAAATATCACAAAGATCTGTTTGATAAATTTAAAGATAAGGAGGATTCAAACTCATTTCTAATTTTAATAAGATAAATATTTAACTAGTATTACAATAGTTGTGAGTAACATATATGTTTTGGTATTGAAATATCCTTTTAGCTGTTAATATAAAAGGTATTCCACTGATGAAATTCATCTTTTCATATTTGTAATGAATATCATGGTGAATTTAATTTTGCAAGGACTCAGAAGAAGGAATATTTTGTTTCTGACTTTTGCATTTTTAACATACATTAGAAGACAATAGAGAAATTAACATCTAGGTGGAGATACAGGATTCATTCAGTTAAATCAGTCTTACTATTAAGATACCTTATAGATATAGATAATTAAACAATATCAGGTGAGGATTCCGTACCACATATTTACCTTTCAATACGCAAACATAATCTTTTCTCCCAGACCATGCGCCATGCCTTTTCATTCTCCTGTCACTTTGTTGGCAGAGCACAAGTTATAAGTATTAATAAAATACCTTTATCAATGATTTGTTTCATTGATCATGCTTTGGTATTTTATTTAAAATATCACCATATTCAAGATTTTCTAAGATTTTTCCTGTGCAACCTATTAGAAATTTTATTGTTTAGCTTGTTGAGATTTTTTTTAAAGATTAAATTCTTTTTTTATTGTGAAAATACTGTACAGAGAAGTTACAATGAGATGGGCAAGATAATGAGTACATTTCTTATCAAGCTTTGTAGCCTCCTCCTTTGTTTCCCCTTCCCATCCCTTCCCAGCCTCCCTTCACCCTCCCACCCAATCCTCCCCCTCCCACCAAAGTTGTAAAGTTGTACTTCTCATTGTTGCAACGTAGCGTGTTGAGATTTATAAAGAGTTTTGAGTTATGTCAATGAAAAGTTTATGGTTAGTGTCTACATTCATTTTCCGCATTTGCTGTGGATACTTAGTTGTTTCCACACCATTTTATCTTTCCTCTATTGTACTGTGTTAAGTCTGTTCCAGACCCCAGTGCGTCTCTTCTTTCACTGATAACGATACTGGAATGATCACTAACACTCTACAGTCAGTCTTGAAGTCAATAGTGGCATCCTTTAACTGTGCCCTCCTTCAATATGGATTTAACTGTTGTGTGTCCATTAACTTCAGAATGTTTTTCAATAATCACATAATAACTTACTGTGATTTTTATTGAGGTTACACTGGATTTATAGATGAAGGGAAAGCTTGGACATGGTAACAACATACAACTTCAATCCAAATGGGACAAATTATAAGCAAAAGGGCCTTGGCAGCTTTGGAAGAAAGCCTATGCCCTTTAAATATGAAAAAAATAAAACTCGTGATTATAATTATTTGATCACATCAAATTTATAATGATTTATAATGAATGATTGGAAATTCATGTCAAAAATGTCTCACATCTGTGGCATCTCCAGGTCAACATTCTGTTGATTGGCTTTTGTCATTCAAGTGGGATGCTTCTGGCTCATGACATGATGAATGATTTTTATTGAACTATTACCATATGGGAGCATTGAGTTATAAAACTACAAGTCTTCTTTAAATTGTGTGTTTTAGCTTGTTCCTCAGATACTGCCCAGTGGGGTAGGGTCACTGTCATATTCTTGCCATGGAATAATTCAAATGAAGGCTTCCCAATCCATGGGCTGTGGCGATGGGGGAACTAGAGATGACACCCAGTTGAGGAAGTGAGTTTAGGTTCTCTGTCAAGTCTTTATTCTACCCTGACAGGGATGGGGATGAGCACCTCATTACTCTCCCTTAATAACCTTTGCAGTGGAATAGTGGACTCTGCTATTTCCAGGTTGTGAAATACAACTTTCCACTTGGTCTTTCTCAGATGTCATGCCTCAGAGAGTAGCAGAGGTTCCTCATTGCAGCAGGTTGAAGTTCAATACCAGACTTCAGATGTGAGATGGTTTCTACTGTCTTGGAGCAATGCTTTCTGCCATTCAGAAGGTAAGAAAGTCCTGACTCTGCATTCTGTGTTTCCTGGCAGTACCCGAGTGCTGCAGTGAGAAAATCTGCTACAGCCGAGAAAGGTAAAATCTCTAGTCCTTTCTATTGGCTTTTTTTTGGAAGTATAAAGATGGAGGAATGTAGTGTTGACTGGTAGAGTAAGTATTGCCTACAAGTTTTCTTTTGTGCCTGCTTTTCTTTATTTTTTTGGTTTGAAAGAACAAGGTTTAAGTGAGATTTGTATATGTACTCCCTTGTATTACCGGATAACCCCCTGGCAAAGATTCCTTTGTACTATAAATCTTAAAGCTGGAATTTCAACAAAAATATAAGCTTTGATGTTATTCTTAAGACTTGGTGACATACAGTAATACATAGGCTACCCATGAAGTATTTATTGCGTTCAGATGCAAAAACAAATTGAACAATTCCTCAGCACCACATAAACAGAAAAAGCCAGAAGTGGTGCTATGGCTCAAGTGATAGGGCTCTAGGCCTTGAGCTGAAGTGCTGAGGGACAGAGCCCAGGCCCAGAGTTCAAGCCCAATGACCAACCCCTGCTTCCCCCCAAAAACCCAAAGTGGTACATAGTAGGCCTTCAATAAATATTTGTTTGGTCTAGGAAGGTGACTCAGTGTTAGAGTGCTTGCCTTGCATGCATGAGGCCCTGGGTTCAATTCCTCAGCACCACATAAAGCAGAAAAAGCCAGAAGTGGCACTGTGGCTCAAGTAGTAGAGTCCTAGCCTTGAGCTGAAGAACTGAGGGACAGTGTCCAGACCCAGAGTTCAGGCCCACAACCAACCAAAACAAAAATTGGACAAAAATTTTGTGCTTGTAATCTGCCATGAAGATGCCATGTAAACAATTTCTATAGCATACTACCATTAGAAAGGAATTATAGTTCTATGGAGATTACAACCTAAATTTTTTGGGAGGTTAAAAAGCATATTACTAAGCATGATTTTCTTTATAAAAAACTTTGCAAATTGTCTATGAAGTTAAATGTGCATGGCATATATTTCCCTAGTAATTCTTATGCATTATAAGGTTGAAAGACCATTCAATGAGACTAAAATTAGGTACCAGAGGAAAAGCCATGTGCTAATAACCTGGGCTCAAATCATTTTCCTTGAAGAGAACTATCTGGCCTAAGACTACCAGAATGAATTGAAAGTTGTTTTTGTTTTTTTGTTTTGCTTTGTTTTTATCCTTTCTTACCACAATTAGACCTAAAACTTACAATAACTTTTTTTACATAAAAGTAGTAAAAGAGAATTGAAATAAGCTTGATAGCTTTATAATTCTACTTTGTTGTCAAGGGATAATTTTAAAGTTAATAAGAGAAAAAGAGCATATTACCTTAGACTTTCTTAGGCTAGGGAAATAGATTTTGTGGAAGTGATTTACTTATTGCTCTAGCTATCTAGCATATATTAATTAATATTAGCAATTATTTTCATATGTCTAAGCATATTACTTGTTACTCATAAAATGTTACTATGGACATTAGTTCTGTGTAGAATTTTTATATCATCTGGTCAATATTTTATTTGATCCATATATCTGTGGCCCACTTGTTAGCTCTTGTGTATTCCATGTTCTACTTAGTTGCATAGACTTTTAAAATTTTACAGGAGTTTATTTAACTTCAACTCTGATATAGTTCCATCTTTTCAACAATTTCTCATATCTTTGTGTATTTTTTAGTTTATTTCCCTTCAAATGAAACCAACACCCTGACATGTTGAACAGAAAGGACATGAAACAGGAGCTGATTTTTCTAATGACTTCCCAGAGTATTCTAATGGTTTAATCCTTTGGTCAGCTTTATGAACTATAAGCATTTGAATTCTGTTTGCTGACTTTTACAAGATCGCTTTCCGACAGGCACATGGTTGCTCTTTCATTCTTTGAGAACGACAGCTGACCCATGCACCTATAGAATTATGGGAAGGTTCTGTTAAAACTGATGATAGCTAATTTGTTGATAAATTTCACGATATGAGAAGGGCACAACTCTATGAACAGAATTTAATTATGTATCATTGAAAAGTAGTTTATATGATCACAGAAATACGTTGTTCCTCTGCTTGTGTAGGAGGAGAAATAAAGTATAACTCTTTAAGGCATTAATTAGTATCTCAAGTTTAGGGTCATGAGACACCGTAGAAGCAGCTGATTTTTAAAAAAGTCTTTTGTCTTTGTTCAGTTAGTCCTACAAATAGCAAATTACTCATACTACACATTTATCATATGCTAGCAGTCTGCCCAGAATAACCTAGTTAGGGCAAAGTGGGCAGAAAAGGTAGGTCAAGAACACATCCCAGGAAATATTAGAAAATATTATGTACATTTTATGCTAATTCAGGACTCTTGTTTTCCACATTTTGATTATCATCAGTTAGTTGCAAGAAGGACTTTCATTCTGACAGGTCCATATGGGGACCTTGATCAGACCCGCGCCTTCCATTACTCTCAATCTCAGCCATCCCCTCTTCCCAAACCAATCCCAGCAAGCTTCATTGTTCCATCTTCACATATGCATAAAGTGTGCTGACCATATTAACATTTAACTGCTAAAGTCACTTTTATGTCTCTCATCTGTGAGGTTTTGCTAATTAAAATATATTTTAGGGGCTAGGAAGGTGGCTCAGTGGTAGAGCGCTTGCCTTGCATGCATAAGGCCCTGGGTTTGATTCCTCAGCACCACATAAGCAGAAAAAGCCAGAAGTGGCACTGTGGCTCAAGTGGTAGGGTGCTAGCCTTGAGCTGAAGAGCTGAGGGACAGCGCCCAGGCCCAGAGTTTAGGCCCCACAGCCGGACCACCCCCCGAAAAAAAAATTTAGAAGTGTACTTGCTTTAAAAGCCAAAATTGTTTATCACAAAAACTACAGAACAGGGGCTGGGAAGGTGGCTCAGTGGTAGAGCGCTTGCCTTGCATGCATGAGGCCCTGGGTTTGATTCCTCAGCACCACATAAGCAAAAAGAAAAAAGCCGGAAGTGGCGCTATGGCTCAAGTGGTAGAGAGCTAGCCTTGAGCTGAAGAGCTGAGGGACAGCACCCAGGCCCAGAGTTCAGGCCCCATGACTGGACCCAAAAACAAACAAAAAACTACAGAACAATAGCTGCACTGGTGGGTTCTTCTGATGAAGGAGATTTCTATTGTAATTTTCAGCAGGATCCTTTAACCACAAAGAAAAGTTCTATGTTTAGCCCTTTGTCGCAATTGTACTTTAATTTCTTTACTTTCTATTATAATTAGTTACTGGTACATGAACAGAAAATTACCATTATGTCAATAGATAGGAAAAGATAAAAATCTTCTCAAAAATACTATTCTGTGTAGACTAAACCTTCTTTTTTTAGTATTTATTTTGACAGAGCTGGGGGTTTGAAATCAGGGCCTCATACTTGCTATGTAAGTGTTTTTTCACCTGAATCATGCCACTACTCATTCTTTTTGCCAGTTAATTTACAGATGGAGTCCAGTGAGCTTTTCTGCCCAGGCTAGACTTGAATTGCAGTTCTACAGATTTCAGCTTCATGAGTAGCTAGGATTACATATATGAGTCAAAAGATTTAATATTTATTGGTATTATCTATAAACTGTTTCAAACATATTGATTAAGGGTTCCATAGATATGAACTTTTTGAATGGTGAACACAATCCTATGAGCTTGTAAACACGCATATCTTTATTTTAGAAATGAGAAAATTAGCCAGGTGCCTGTGGCTCATACCTATAATCCTAGCTACTCAGGAGGCTAAGATATGAGGATCGCGGTTCAAAGCCAGCCCAGGTAGGCAAGTCCATGAGACTCTCATCTCCAGTTAACCACAAGAGAACTGGAAGTGATGCCATGACTCAAGTAGTGGAGTGCTTGACTTGAGCTGAAGAGCTCAGGGACAGCACCTAGGCAGAGAGTTCAAGCCCTATGATTAACAAAAGAAAAAAAAGAAAAGAAATGAGAAAATTATTTAGTTCTAGGAGCAAAGTCAAATAGGTTTATTAATTCCACCTAGATACAGATTGCTAGAGTGATAGAGTAAGAATTTGAATTCAGAGCTGAGTTCCAAGAGTAAAATCTGAATCACTCAAAAGGTTGCACCTTTATAGTTATATTTCCTTTCAGATGGGTGATGGACCTAAAAGCTGAGGTCTTAACTGTTTCTTAGTAGATATTCTATTAAGATAATTCATGGCCTTTTACAAAGATAGGACTAGAATAAGATAAGTGGAAGTTCCCCTGAATGTCTTGGCTTTGAGCCATCCCAAATTTTAGGAAGAATGTGAATGATTCAGCCTTTGCCTTATAACTGAGATCCAGAAATAGCCTGAGTCTTACAAAGAGCTAAAGAAGTTTGTTCTCCAGTAGACAATAGGTAATATTTAGAATCCAGCAAGCCTTCCCAAAATGGGAACTTATGCAAAATTTTAACCTATTTTAAAATATGTATGCTTCTAAAAATAGAGTTTATGTTTATTATCACTCAGTGATCTAGCTAAAGCTCTTCACAGAGTCACTGTCTTACAATTTATTTTTCATATCTCAATGAAAAAGACTTTTTCTAGCAAAACAATAGTCTCCCAAAGTATAGGGAAATTATGTTGACGAAATGGTAGTGTCATTGGGGAATTACTTGTTTTAGAAGCATATGCTTCTACAATTCTTGAGCAACAGCAGTTGAGGTCAACTAATATGAAATTTGTCAGAACCCTGGACTCATAATAATTAATCCAGTATGCTTTCTTGGAGGTTGTCTGACATGGCAAATGTCATCAGTTTTGATGGTTTACTGTCTATTCTGGGCAGAAAGAGAAAAGGGCAGAGCAAACAAGTTGTTAGCTACTAGCAGGCTTTGAAATTGCTCCTCAAAGCTTCCTTTTGATGAGACTTAATCTGATGTTATTATACAGAAGGTAACAACAAGTATGTCCAAAGAGGATTTAGAAGTCGGAACATTTATATTTAGGATGATAGAGATTAGGAAATTTAATAGCCTTAGGAGCTTGATCGAATACACAGAAAGGAATAGCTTAAATAGGAAGAAGAATCAGAGGCACAGGAAAAGCCTTTACTAGTAAAGCCTTATGTTCTTTTGTTGACATGTTGGTTAGGCAAGAGAGGGTAGTGAAAATCAGAACCTGAATTCTAGGAGCAGCAAAAGCAATAATGGAGAAAAAAGTTCTGTCCATCCTCCATCTCAAATTAAATGTTGGCTTTTATCTACATCTTACTTGAGCTAAATTGCAAAGGCTTGAGGGTTATACTTAATATAACTAGCAATTTAACAAAAATTCAGAATGTGAATAAGTATTTGAAAATATTGTATATTGTTAGAGCTTCAGTAAGTTTAAAAAATTGTTTTCATTTAATATCAAGACAAGAAATAGTGTTTTTATTAATCATAGTGTTCTTATTTCAGAATGAGAACCTTGCTATCTTTATTATGCAAGCCACTTTTATGATTCCCTACAACATTGTTATTTATTTATTAAAATTCATGCCATAAAGAACACTGTTCTAAAGTCAGAAAAGACAGCCCTGATAGTTATATAATTTTTAAACATATTAAATCATGCAAACAGATTTATAATATACTTTTTATGACACTCAATTTAATACTTTTCATAGGCATATTCACTTCAGCTCTTCTACATTTGTTTTTATATTGTAAGCTAATTACTCTTCCTTGTATTTATAAGCCAGGGAATGAATATTTAAACTTAGATTACCAAACACATACTTGGGATACCATATATTGCCTTCTCAGTTCATAACAGGTTAAATAGACTAAATAGCAGCACATAGTAGACACTCAATAAATGCTTATAGATATGGAAAAGGCTATGAATAAACTTGCCAATGATGGTTGAGGTAATTTAATTCATGACTTTCTCACTTCACTTTGATAAAAATTGTCAGATAATTCATTCTTACTTAATTTCTCTTGTCATCATTTTCTTATTTCTATAGCTTTAACACTCACATAAATTGTGTTTGACAAAAGTTTCTCTGCATGCCTCATGTATTTTTTTCAAACAAGAAGTTTCATTCTTTTATTCTTTTTTATTTTTTATTCCTTTTAGTCTCTTATTTTCATATATTTCTCTTGCACATACATATCAGCACATTTTTAACTCTATTCTGTTTTTATAAATTTGACTTTGTATGTATAATTCTTTCTCTTCTCTAGCTACAATAAGCTCAATGTCTATAAGAAAACAACAGAGAAAACTAGAAATGTAAGCACAGAATAAAGCAAAAAGAAAATTGTGATTGAGACAGAAGTAGCAAAAAGTAGAAAGACATTGAGTGCATCAGAGAAATAGAAGATATAAGAGCAATCTATTACAATCAATTATTTAAACTTTTTTAAAATGAGATTTTTCTTGAGTAATCAGAGACTTCTCCGTGACTTCTCTCATAAAAGAAGGTTTTCATAGGATATTTGTTTGCCAAACACAGAGAAGCAGAAAATATTATCCTACAGTCTTTCATTGAGGCTTTAATATGAGGAATGGTGGCCCTTTTCACAAGCTATGTCCACCTCCTAATTGTCAGAAACTTTGAATGTGACCTGATTTGGAAATAAAGTGCATTTTCAGGTGTCATTACATTGAAGATTTTTAAGAAGAAATCATCCTGTCTTTTACAAATGGGCTGTAAATCCAATGAAAATACCCTTGTAGGAGAATGAGGAGAAGCGAGGGACTAGAAAGGAAAAGGCCATGTGAAGATGGTAACCAAGAATAGTTAGGCAGTAAAAGTCAAAAGACCATACAAGAGAGAAGGAAGACTTTTACCTCTCTCCCTTCAGAGGGAGAATGAAGTGTGCATTTTTTTTTTGCCTTGAGAACTGTGATGAAATAACCTTTGCATATTTTAAGCCATCAAATAGTCACTGTATATTTTTTGAAGCAATCCTAGAAAATGAACATACTGCTTCCTTAATGTTGAATTATAAAGTGAAAAACATACAAGCATACACTGATCATAACAAAGGTTTTCTTCCTACTCGCCCTCCTTTCTAGTAGAAGTATTCCGAATTTGGGGAAGTTCTATATGCTTGCGTGTGTGTTCTCTCTCTCTCTCTCTCTCTCTCTCTCTCTCTCTCTCTCTCTTACACACACACACACACACACACACCATAGAGGAAATAAAGTCCAGCAATCAAAGTGAAACATGTTAAGAATTCATCTGTAATTTTAAAATGTTAGTATTTCTGTATCATATTTGAACCCATTCCATATGCACCAAAGAATGAGATGATAAATAGTGCTTGAAATTCTCTTTAGATCACCATCTACATTATTACAAGTTGAAGTAGCTGCTGATATGTTTGGTATGAGTCTGAAAAAATATAAATTCAGATTATATTTTAATTAAATAAAATTAGAGGTTTGTTTTTATTTTGATGCTATGAGCAGATTTGTCCAAAATCAATCTGGCAGCTGGAAACAAGAATATGAAGGAAGAATTAAAACGCTAGGAAATTGTTTTTATCACTAATACATTGGATTGCTGTTAATTGTGAATTGGTCACAGGAGAATACTTGGCTTGGTGAGTCATGCAGAATATTGAAATTGCTTTTGTTAGGGAAATAGACCTAATTATTCTTAAATTTTACCTTACGGTTTTCCCAAGTAGACAAATATTTGTGCTTACAGTAAATTGAAATTCTTGCTACCATCTATATCAATAAAAAAGTGTTAGTAATATTTGTATATTACCTTGATCATAATCTCAAAACTAATACATAGAAGGAAAGCAAATGGTCTTACCTTCCTTTGTCATGAAATCTTGGTTAAAGACAAATTCTTAGAGAGCAGAACTGAGTTAAGGTGTTCTTCTTGTCATACCTCTTGGACCTAAATACCTTTCTATTTGTTCTTCGGGGAAAAGAAAAGCCTGAATTCACTATTAATATCTCAAACTGCCTACTTGCTGATAACTTCACAGTACGCTTTTTTTTCTGACAACTAATAGATAATATGCTATCTGATTTTTCCCAGAAAGGCTTTGATTCATCATTTAGCAGTTTCTTCATGTAATTAATAGAGAAGCTAAAAAGCTTGAGGGTTGAGTTAATGTTTTAGGGTTCAAGTTGTAAAGTCAAAATCACCTTAATTAGCATTAAGATATAATTTCATCATGGGTTACAGTGTATAGTATTTTCTGTTTTCAACTGAAATACTCTACTCATTTATATATTTGAGAGGAAAAAAAAGAAAATGGCCAAAAACACATCCTGATTCAACAAAATAATAGTTAATATTAGTATAATTTTATTTTACAATTATATTAGTTATTATTACTATTTTCTTGTCACCATTTTTTGTTTCTGTAGTTTAATATATGAATGAGACTGCTTCATCCCTTGAAAACTGAAAGCATCACACCAGAAAATGTTAAACAAGTATTTTGTAAACAGACAGAAAAAAGAATGCTATAACAGAGAGAGGAAAGGGCAATCTTTCCCTTCTGTAACAGAGAAGATAGTTTAGACCTGCAGGTCGTATTTTAGGTAACTGCAAGTTACCCAAGAAGAAAAGAAGGAGGCATCCCTAAAAAGGAAAATAGCAGAAAAGCCTGGCTACTTATTGAAACAGGAAACCCTATCAAGTGTCGAGAAAGTCAAATGAAATTTTATCCACTGAGTGAAGTCAGGGACATACTACAGGTAAAGGTAGCTTGCAGTGACAGTGACTAGTAAGGATGGTTCCTGTATGTGTTTTTAGAAGGTATGGACTGTTAAATAAGTATGGGGCAGTCATAGTATTTATGGCAGTAGTAAAAATTGTCAAATTTATATTTAAGTGGTTCATTCTGAAAGTAGGAATCAAATAGATATGAAGTAAAACTAGAGGAAAAAAAAGATGGGATTTATTCAGGCAAAGGGAAAAATAAGAAGTAAGGCAAAGATTAAGTTTCAAACAATTTAGTGGATGAGGGAAAGAAAAATTCTTGAATAAGTTAAAAAGTGAGAGATCTGCGCTAGTGATGTACCCATAAGAAGGAAGACACATGTTACAGGAGATGGTGGGATCATTGTTAGCCCAAACTTGAGGTGCGCATGGGACATTCATCCTAACATGGGTCCATTGAGTTAATTGTTGAGTCTTCTTCCGCTTATGTGAAGTACATCCTGTGAAATTGCTCATAGTAATACCCTCACCAAATAAAAGAATCTCCATTTCCATTTCATGGTGTTTGGACCTGAAGACCAGCAAATGGACGTTTGTACAGACACTTAGATTCTCTGCTACAGAGACTGGCAGTCGGGACTAATAGTTTTGGAGGTGTGTAACACACTTTACTAGTCATTTGCTCAAGACTCACAAAACCACCAAAGATTGTGGTGGCATGTTCCTACAAATTCTGTCATCCTATCAAGAATGAGTCATAAAAGCGCCTTGAGGACCAATATTAAAAGAAAGTAGTGAGCACAGGAAGTCGGCTGACTACCTTGTTAGGCATGAGGCTGAGTATCATAGAGCAGTAACCCACTGCATGAGATTGGCCCAGCAGCAGAGATCGAGGACAACTTGGGGCTTTTGGATTGGTGCAGAGGACTTATGATACAGCACTAGATTTGAACTAAAGGGCTGAGGGACAATGCCCAAGCCCAGAGTTCAAGCCCCACAATCAACAACAACAAAAAGAATAACTTGAATGAGATTTCAGTAAAGCTTTGGTCAAAGGCCTAAGTCATGGTGGTGTAGGACAGTGAATGTCAAAAGCACCATTCAGCTATGCAGGGCTCCAGACACTTTCTGAAAGTCTTCAAATATTCAAAATGTTCACTCCTGTTCGTCTGTGCTTTCCAAACGTAAGCACATTGTCATTTATCATTGAAAATATATGGTAGATCCATTATGGGACTATTTTTTTAAATAGAAAGGATTAGGCTCTTAACATCAAAATTATGAGTGACCCGTATGGATTTGCCCATTATTATCATTTCTGTAGATATTAGCATTTCCTTTTATCCATGTTTGCATTTACATATGCTCACAACATGCTCATTTGTGTTCTGTGCAATTATAAACAATTATTTTATGACAGACCTCTTAAATAATTGAACAAGTCTCACTCCAGAGAGTAAAAACCAGCCTATTCACACCCTCACCCACACGCAAATGGGAGGTTTACTACAAAGGAAAACAGATCCACTGGAGATGTGATTCAGGAGTCTAATTGACAGTCCATTTCTGCTTCTGTAAATTGAGATTTGTCTGGGCATTTTGCCATATTTTTACTCAGTGTTCTGTCTTGTATTCAGTCCTGATTTTCCCTCTCTATCATTCAATGATGGTGATTATGTTATAGCTCAACCAAAAAAAACAACTTTGCATATGTTTCATTGTTTCATAAAATGAATGATATTTTTCTCTAGGGAAAACCTGTAAGAACCATTTAAAATAGTATTCACGTAATAATAATGACTGGGGATACAAAGTACTATGTTGAATACATGACTAGATTTCTTTTTAAAACTCGGTAATATTACCTTCTAACACAACCATAAATAAGTCAATCATACAATTCAATGCATATTCTACAAAATTAAGAAGATTGGAAGAGGTGGGGCTGGAGAGAGGAGAGGATGACGGAAGGGGTGGCATTGATCAAGATGCATTGTGCTCATATAGGACTGTGTCGAATGGCTATTCCTTTGTACGTCTACTTAAAGATAAAGGCGGGCTGGGAAGGTGGCTCAGTGGTAGAGCACTTGCCTTGCATGCATGAGGCCCTGGGTTCAATTCCTCAGTACCACATAAGCAAAAAGAAAAACTGAAAGTGGCACTGTGGTTCAAATGGTAGAGCGCTAGCCTTGAGGTGAGCACCCAGGCCCAGAGTTTAGGCCCACTACTGGACCCCCCAAAAAAAATAAAGGTAAAAAATATTAAAGTCATTTAATCATTCAGTAAATATTCAATTCAAATATTTATTCAATTAAAAATTAATAAATGTCTAAACTTTTAAGAATTCTGCCATCAGGAAGAGATTAACAAAAGTTCTATGTTAGGAGTTAAGAGTTTCTAATTAATACACAGAAAAATTGTTTTTGATCACCCACTAATGAGAAAATACATTATGGATGTGGAAAGATAAAATAAGAGTGTGAGTATGTTTGAAGTTGACTAAAAACATGTAGGATGAAGCTAACTCACTGAAATAAGAAACCAAAGATAGCATCTCAGAGCGAGCAATGGCCTGGGATGTGTTCTAAAGGTAAATGAGAAAACCAGTGAGTGGAGGGTAGATGGAATGCATGGGGTGCCAGAAGCAGAGTGCAGCCCTGTGCGGTGCCTCGAGTATTCATGAAGTTGACACATCAATGTGAAGGTGAGACTAGAGAGGAAAGTTAGGGGCCAGAAAAAGTTGGTTTGTTCTGAAGGAGCGCTGCCTGAATGCCACACACTGCCACATATTAAATAAAGCTAAAAATCCTACTTTGGACAAGCGCCCTAGAGATAGGTCAGCTTCTCATAGACTTCCTCATTAGTCAGACTCACAGAACTGGTGTGTAAACACCAAGTTTAATTGCCTACTTTATAAAGATAAATTGTTCTCACATTTGCCCTGTGATGATGCAAATATGAAAATCATAATCTTTCTCATAGATTTAAATACCACAGTGTTTTTTTCACTTCAATCTTGCACTTTTTCGAACAAGAGTGTGTGGCACCCCTGTGTTTTGTATGTCCTTTGCAGCCATTTTCCCAACAATATGTGCTCCCTTCCTGCATTGGTGTTACATTGTGATTCTCATAATCCTTCCCATTTTTTCATTACTCTTATGGTGATCTGTAATGAGTGATCTTTGATGCTGTTATAGTTGTTCTGGGCCCCATTGTTTTTAAACATATAAGACAAAAAACTTAATAAATAAATGTTGCATGAGTTCTGACTGTCCTCCATTCCTTTCCATTCCTGGGCTTCTCTATTCCCTGAGACAAAATTATATTAAAATTAGGCCCACTATTGGTCCTATAAAGATCATAATGGTCATCCTATCCAGTGACTTCATCTCTTTGTTTTATGGATGATGAGAGACACTGAAGGTCTGAACTTGTGTTGCCCAAGGTTATACAGAGGTTCATTAAGTAGAATTATTGTTATTAACTGAGCACAGAAACAAGGATTTCTGCCTGGAGTTAATTTATGGCACTGGTTAGATTCCACTCCATTCTTCTCCTTGAACAAGCTCAGCAGGGTGAGAACCTGTTAAAGATTATGTCCTTTTTAATTAGTTGTTTATATTTCCATTGAAACAGTATTTAGCTACAAAATCCAGGCTGGCTTTGAACTCTTCATTCACCTGGCTCAACCTCTCAACTTCCTGGATTACTAGGGTGTGTCAGCATACCTAATCATTTTAACTACTTGAATTTGTTATCTATTTTTTCAGTCATTAAATTATTGGTGGCCGGTGGGGGCGGGGGGGGGGAAGAAGGGGGTGGGCACGAGGGCGGGAATGCTATTTGGGCAATAAAACAATTGTAGACCCAGCTGGTTTTGGAGTCTTGTTTACTTTGTACTTCATAGCAGTGAATAGGTTCAGGGCAAAGACTCTTGCCTCTCCAAGATGATGAGTGCTGAGTTTTGAAAATCTGTGGATATGTGAACTGCTTGAGCCTTCTCTCAGTACATTTGCCAGTAAAGGAACTGTGTTAGTACACAGCTATAGCTAAGTCTGAACTCAGAGCTAAGAGCTGCCACAATTCTAAAACACAATGGGATACTTGCTAGGAAATAGAATTTGAAGGCCAATCCCTTACTCAATAGCTGAAGAAAAGACCTCTGGAAATCAAGATTGATCTGAAGTCATTTCCTCCAAGTCGTAACTTGGAACAAAAACTCTAGCTATTACATTAACAAAACATTTAGTTAAATCTGGCTTTTGTCTTTTTTAGACTCCCTATTTGTTGAAGATGGTGCTTCTAGGTATTCTGTCTCTGATTCGTGTTCTTTGTGTACCTTTTCTTAGACACACATACACTTCCTGAGCCGTTATTGCATTTCCAGGTATTTTGACTGATGCTGTGGTTTTATTTGAACTTCAGCTTCAGTGAATCTCTAAAGCAGTTCTTTGATCTAAAGCAGTACTTTCTTTACCTAAGGTTGACACAAAAGAAGCTCTGTTTCTTTTTACTCTGAATTGTTTTGACCTTTGCCCAGCCTGCTAATCTATTTTATCACAAGAAAAACTAACACAAGAAAAGAAATATATGTGATAAAGGTACCTTCCATGTTAAACATTAATATCTGTTGTTCATATGTATATATGTATATATATATGAAATTGTAGAATAATTTCAGAGGGATGAAAAAATATACATATATGTGTATATGTATATTTCTATTTTCTATTTCTTCCAAGAACAGAAACAGGTGGTAAAATTATCACATTTTCTCTTAAAGAATTCTTTCAATGTAGGGTTTTTTTTTTGTTTTTTGTTTTTTCTTTCATGGGGCTTGAACTCTGGGCCTGGGTACTGTCCCTGACTGAGCTCTTCAGCTCAAGGCAAGCATTCTACCACCTGAGCTATAGTGCCACTTTCGGTTTTCTGGTGGTTAATTGGAGATAAAAGTCTCACTGACTTACCTGACCAGGCTGGCTTTGAGCTGTGATCCTCATATCTCAGCCTCCTGAGTAGCTAGGATTACAGACATGATCCACCAATTTCAGGCTGATTATTTAATTTTTCTGAATATAATGGTCTCTGATCTTTGCGTTCAATCTTTTATATTCTTTCTTCTGTTTGATTTTAACTATTTGGTAATGCTTTATACGGAGTTTTTTTTTAGCTTGATTTATCAAGCTATTTCAAATATTGCCTTTTTTCAAAATCTATTTCCTTGATAAATATCTTATTCAAATCCTCAACTGATTTATTTCATTCATTTATTTAATCCATATATGTGTCTCCTCTTTTAAGTCATAGAATATTTTCTGAATTTAGGCTTTTGAAGTTGCTGGTATTTCAACCATTTCTGTTGACTGAGCTAGTGAAAAGATAGGAAATTTTGGAGAAGTATTACTTCCTTGATTTTAACATTTTGTGTTTCTATGCTTCAATTTGTACATAAGTTAGAATGGACATCTCTTCTTTTTTGATATAGAGTGTTTTTCATGTAAATAGCTTTCCCTTGAATCTAATTCCCCAATACCATTTAGAGGAGACAGTACAGACTAACGTAGTAACAACAACAGCCCATACACAAACTAGATATTTAAATACAGAAAAAAAATCTCGAAAATAACACATCAGTAAGTATAAAAAGAAAAAAAAGAACTAAGGTTAGAGGATTAACCAGGAATTTATGTTGGTAAAGCTACACATACTCATATTTAAGTAATACAACTTCTGACTAAGACGGGAGGCAGAGTAAGCTAGGAGCAAAGTTAAAGAACATGTGACAAAGCTGTGAGAAACAATAGTGATAGACAGCAAAATAGAACATCTGGAATAAAACAAAAGACTTTTTCAAAGTTCAGCCAGTATCTCCTTCCTGCTGGGACCTGGAGGATGCTTTTCTTTTCCTCAGGTTTCTCTGTTTGTGGTTTGGTTGGGGCAGGAGGGAGGTGAATCATTTTATCTCTGCAGCCCTAAAGGATCAGAACAAAAAGGGCTGTTTATTGGCAGATCCGTGCTCTGCCTTTCCTCCTAAGGGCTTGCAACTATTGTGACTTCTGCTGGGCTGAATTCCTGCCAATAGTTACCATGTACAAACCCTGCAAACAGGGTGAGATCAGGCATCACTGTCAAGCGTCTGTCAGCTGAGCCCACGGACACCTAATTGAATGGTTATCCCTCCCACAACTGGTGCTCTGCTTCATCACGGGACATGCCTGAGCAGCGGCTGCATTTTCATCAAAGCTTGCTTGGTCTGAGTGTATAGACAACTGTCAAAACTAATCAATCATTACTGGGAGGCAAGGTAAAGCACTGAGTGAGCCTGCCTGCCTGCCTGCCTGGGCCAGGCCAGGCCAGTCTCTGTTCCAGCCCCCCTCTTATATTCACACAGAGCTGGGATTGCCCCTCCCAGAAGTCAGGCTGCCTTTCTGGAATGGAAGTGCTTCTTGCTTCCCTCTTCTGAGAAGTGCACACTCCTCACAGTGCAGACCTGGGTCCCAGTTCTGGATCCTAGTCAGACTCTGTGACCTGGCTCCCCATGGATGCCAGTGAAGAGAGAAACTCTAAGGAGCTCGGATGTGTAGACATACAAAGGCTTCTGCCCTGTTTGACAGTAAGACTTCTCTGCAGATGGTTCCTCACTTGCATTAGTGAGGGGGGCCCTTGTCCAGTGTCTACCCACTGGGCTGACTGCAGTTTACCTATCTTACATTGGGTTTTTTCAGAGTGCTAGATTGTGCATCAGTGGAAATTGCAGAGAGCCCCTTTTTGTTTTTGTTTAAACCCTACTGACGGATTCTCTCTCTTCCTATGTTGCCTGTTGCACAGTGTTAAGGTTTAGTTGTTTCTTTTCCAAGTATGAAGTTCAGTATTTCTGGCTTTCACTTTGTCTGTCTGCTGTTAACCTTTGCCCTGCTGAGCCTCTCCATGCCCCTAACTGTCCCTGTAGCCACACAAAGCTGATGTTTTGCTTTAGAAATGTGAAGAGGAAAGAAAGTGCTGTGTCTCTAATCTGCCATTTTCCTTGCAATTTCTTAATTTGAGCTCAAAAATATACATAACCCCAAAGAAAGATCTGGCATGATAATAATTTTTTGATAGGCCTCTAGCCTGTATCTAATACTTATCCATTGCACAGAGATTGTCATTATGAATTCTTGAGAATAATGAGGTTGGTAATATAAAGACCAATTAATAAGTGTACAATATGAGTGCTGGGAACATTGAGTAAGTAAAATTGATTTTCCTGATTCCAATTTAAAGTATTTTAAATACTTAAAAAAATAATTTCACATATATTTGATGAGCTATACATTTTCCACTGTGAGTTTTAGTTTATAGTCAAGCTGGTGAATATTCTAAGGAATCATTGGCCAAAAACTTCCATTAAATCTGATAAAAATTAAAATTTTAGAATTGGATGTTAGATTCATTCTTTAATATTATTTTTTCAATCCAAGAAGTAAAGCTGGTAAATATTGCTGCCACTGGGAGTCATTTTGCCAAAATGGGTAAGATATAAAAATATATGTTTTTAATACAGTGCTTTCTTGAGACATATCTGTTGTACAGTGCTGGGTGTGTGTTGTGATGATTACATTAGCATTATCTGGGAAAATGAAGACTATAAGTCAGAAATGTCCATGAATTCCTTTCTGAGGTTCCTGTTGAGATCTGTTAAGGTGAACAATTACAACCAATCATACTTGAGATTTAAAGTACATAGAAACTTCCAGGCAATTTTACAAAAATGAGGTCTCTTGCTTATTTCTTTTTAATTAATCATTTCCAATATTTAAAAAGACCATTTTTTCCAGTTCATGTGTTAATCAGCTATATTATTATAAGTCAGGAAATGCCATTAAGCTAGTCCAACAGACCAGCAGCAATGATAATTTCATAAAAATGAAAAAGAATGCAGGCTTAACTCAAATAGTGCTTGTAAGAAATTAAAGGCATATTGATGTTTCTTATATTATAATTAAGAAAATCTTTTCTAGATTCAGTTCAATTAACTAAGATTTTTTTCCTTCAGTAAAATGTATAAGCTATATTTTCTGTGGACATTTTTCATTACAATGATTGTTCAACATAACAGTCTTATTCCCTCAACCTTTTATATGGCTTTAGTTTTCTGTTTACGTGGGATAAGTTTGTATAAATAACATGTCTGAACTGTAGTAATCATGAAGATTAGTTTTGCTGGTTTATCCCTGTTTCCAATTCTATTATAATACTGAAAATATGTCAACAAATCATAATCATTTTCTCTAACGTTCATTGAGATTTTCCAACTTCTGTACGTAGATGTACATGTCCTATCCATTGCTCAAATCTGCTATTCTTATAGCCCAGGTGCAGTGAGAAAACAAGTTCTAAAATGAAGTGATTTTTACATTTAAATAAATAAAAATCTATAAATATATTCATAATGGCTTATTTATAAGGACAGATTCTGGGAAGTGATCTACTAAGTAATTTTCTGGGTTATCATTATTTAGGGTATGCTTACTTAATTCTATGTTTTTAGTCTTCTGTAAAATATATTCAATCTATATTATGAACTTATGTAACAACCATCATCTATGTAATACTTCCAGTTGAATAAAGTATCATTTTATAGGGCACAAATATTAGTAAGCCAATTTTAATAACAGTAATACTATTATAAGTCACAAAGAATAAATCCATTATTAGATAGCTTCTTGGAAAACTTTAAGCAGTTATATACCTCATGTTACAGACAATTATACATTTTTATGGATCAGTTTGTGTCTGAATCAGTTTCTCTGTCAGAGGGACAGTCTTGTGGTTGGAGAACATACTATTGCACCAAGACCACAGTGAATTGAGTAAAGACATACTTTTCTGGACGCACACACAACCTTAAAAGTAGAGAATTGCAGTAACTAATCTGAACATGTAAAGGTGACTACCAAGGGATGTAGAGAAGGAAAGTAACATTTGTACAATCTCCTCCTTGCATGACCCACTGGTACCCCATATCACTTTCACTGTGGCCTGAAAATGATTGTTCAAAAAACTGGCCCATCACAATTTCTAAGCAAAAGCAAAAGCCTTAAAACAACATAAGATTTCCAACACTCTCATCTTTTCAATTAGGTTGTTTCACAGGTTTTGCCAGTGTTAAACACAAACTATTTTCATGGACAATTTTTTGAGATCTACCTACTATGTCTCATGCCACATTATAATCAGGATCAACTAAACTTCTCAGATGATCATATGATTTCCTTCTGTAAAATAACCTGGTGGCAGTCATCGTAGCCTTGTTGAATGAAACCCTAGTTGTGTATATTTTGTCATAAAGGAGAATTCAAGTCCAATAGAACTTGAGGAAAGGCAAAGTGCACATTTCAAGTAGGTCACTCAAAATGGTGATGAGAGTCACTCCTGGTTGGTCCTCTTGATTCACTCACATATGCATCCTAACAATCTGTCAGAGCATCTTGTCCTTGTTTACTTTTCCTTTGAGATAACATCTTTCTATGTAGCACAGACTGGCCTCAAGCTAATCATCCTCCTATACTGCCTTCCAAGTGCTGGGATTACATGTGAAGGGGACTATCTTTCCTTTTGGTGGGGGGTTGGGGGTGGTGTCACAGTTCCACACACATGATTGTAAACATGGCACATAGTGACTTAAGGTTGTGCCAACATTTTCTAGGCTGGAAAGAATCCCTTGCTGAATGATAGCCTTCCTAAGCCATTCATAGCTGCCATCTATAGCTATAATGTTAACAGGCCCAGCAGTGGAAGTGCTGAGCTGGCAAAAGCCCTGTTCAAATAGTTGTTTGATATCCTTGCCAGGCATTGGTAGGCATTGACACGAGAATTCTTCGCTCATGTTTGTTTATCTCTGTATATACCACCAGTGATTTTCAGACCCTGAATAACGTAGAAAACGAATGCACTGGAGTTTTTCTGTGACTCACTTCAGACCATGTCCCCCCTTCCACCTGGTGAAGGCTGAGTATGCTCTTCAAAGTTCTGCTAGACTAAATCTATCACTTGTCACTCCCTGAGAGCTTATCTAGGGATTCTAACTTCCCAACACCTTCTGGCTTGCAGGCAAAGTGTTTCATTGGTTAGAATAAAATACCTCAGATGTAGAATCTTAGTAAGTAGTCTATATGTTTAGGGATAATTCAGGGGAATGTTGGAAAAGCACCAGTGATCTCTGTTTAAGCAGACAAAACCAAAACAACAAACACCTTAAATTTCTATTCTGCTTGCCTTTAGTCTGTCCCCTGTCGAGAGTGTAACTTTATGGATCAATTTAAATCAGTGACAGGGAACTCAGATATTTGACTAAAATCATTTTGGAAGTGTCTGAAAGAGATGTTCCAATAAAGAAAACCTTTGAGTTATTAGACTAAATCAGATTGCTTGACTCAATATTGATGGTCTGAGCTATTACAGGCCTGAAAAATACAAAAGGAATAATCTTCTGTCCCTAGCTGACTAGTGTATCCCTTTTCTTCTCAACTTACTGGAACTAAAACCACTGAATCTCTTAGCTCCCAATCCTTTAGACTAGGACTAGAATGACACCAATGGTCCTTATGTATCCAGCCTGCAGGTGGCAGATAATGAGACCCTTTTAATCTCATAAACAAATTTTCCACAATCTATCTACCCATCCGTCTAAATTTGCCTTCTCTTCTTCCCTCCCTCCCTCCCTTCCTCCTCCTCTTCCTTCTCTTCTTCCTCCTCCTCCTCTTCCTCTTCCTCCTCCTCTTCCTCCTCTTCCTCCTCTTCTTCCTCATCCTCCTCTTCCTCCTCTTCCTCCTCCTCTTCTCCTCTTCCCCCCTTCTCTATCACCTCCTCCTCCTCCTTCTATTCCTCCTCCTCTTATTGGTTCTGTTTTTCTAGAGAACAATCAATTGTAAACCATCTATAAAACATTTCTTACTCTTGGCTGGCTATGCATTTGATTTGAATATGTATATTTTACATTTCTATCCATTCCTAGTTTCTGTCTTTATTTTTCTGCTAAAAATCTGGTTATTGACTTTTTAAATGTAATCATCTTTACTTAAAAACAATTAATGCTTAACTTTACTTCTGTAAAGCCACTTAAAATATTTGATCTGGCTATTTTTCAGCTATGTCATCACAAACACTTTCCGTTCATCACAACTAAATTATAATCTTGAGTGCAAAGATTATCTTTCATACTCATCTCCATATCATATCTAGCTACATAAATTTGTTCAATTACTCTGAATTAAATAATATACTTTATTTAAAGCACCAATGACAATCTTTAGCATAGAGTAGGTATTCAGAATTGCCTGTTGAACTGAGTTGGTTTAATAATCTTGAGCTGTATTTTACTTCCTTCTTAGACACTGACTTAAATTTTGATTATCTCTTGGATGCTCAAAACCACATAAAACAAGTTCAAAAATTGTTTATTACAAAGTTCTACTACTGTTCGATAAAAGTCGATGTAAGAGATATTAAAGTGGCTGGAAAGCTTCATGTGCTATTGATTGGTTGTGCTATTGGATAAACACAGGGATATTTAATGACATGGCAAAAAGAGTTAGAGCAGAAGAGTGAGGTCCATCTTAGTTTTGTTTTAAAGTTATTACCACCTGTGACCTTCAGGACTCCTAAGTCCAATACCTATACTCTATTTTATTAACATAGAATTGAAATCATTGTTCAAATAATATTAAAAATCTGGACCCTAAATCCTCAACCATATTTATGCCTTCTACTTCTACACTTCTGACTCCTCCCACCCCACAATTAGATTTGTCTTTAGGCAAGTCTAAGGACAAATCAGGAGATTTCTGACTTACTTGGTATGTTTTATGGAAGCCAAGCCTCAAGGCAAGCAGTTCTCAAAGCACAGAAGCCACATACTGGAGGTGTACGGGTGGTCACTCACTTAGCTAATTAAGAGAGGGGGCTTTGGGGGTGGGGAGTACAATGACGTACAAATACGTGACTTCTGCTCCCCTTGGCGGAGAGACTGCACAGTATACATCACTTGAGCTGAATCTCAACCAGTGAGAAAGCTAGAGAATGCCTGGGCTCCTTGCACAAATGCAAGGTCTGCCCACATTTCAGTTTATATTCAGTTTATATTAAGCAGACTTAACGACTGTCACAAAGTGTGTTAATAGCCCAACCAGAATGAAAAATCAGATCACTTCATTTTTCAGTCAACTAGAGTTGCTTTAGCCAGCAAATGGCTCAGTGTCTGCTGTATGGGGATGCAGTAAATTATATGTTTTGTTAATGATTAAGAGATCAATGAAGAAGAGAAAAATGGTATTAACCTCAACATGTTTGACCAGTTGTTTAAACTTTTATGTTTTTTCTTTGTTTCCAAATACTATTCTCCAGCATAAAATACAATTTATTATCAGTTAAGCAAATAGCAATATAGCAAGACCAGGGGTGTCCAGAGTGAGCGGCTTGCATATCAGAGGGGTTCACAGTATTACAGCTCAGGAATTTCAAATGTGCATTTTATTCATATGATACCATGTCTTCTGTAAATAGTATAACAGTACCAAAAAAGCTTCTTATAATCTAGTTCTGCTGAATCAAAAAAAAAAAGAGTCTTGATTTTTCCTAGGTCTTTCTTTTTTTGGGAGTGGGGGGTTCGGTCGTTGGGCCTGAACTCTGGGCCTGGGCACTGTCCCTCAGCTCTTCAGCTCAAGGCTAGCGCTCTACCACTTGAGCCACAGCACCACTTCGGGTTTTTTCTCTTTTTGCTTATGTGGTGCTGAGGAATCGAACCCAGGGCCTCATGCATGCAAGGCAAGTGCTCTTACCACTGAGCCGCCTTCCTAGCCCCTTAGGTCTTTCTTTCAATATATTACACATACTTTTAATCTTATACCTTTCATTTTTAATTTAACAAAGAAATACATACATATTTATGTATTCATATAGCTTACAAATATGCACATATTGAGCACACCTGTAGAGATTCTTTATGATAGACATTCAGGATTTAAGCCAAATCGAAGACCATTGTACTCTAGACTAGAAGTACCACAGCTATCTGTCAGATATATATCCAGGAAGGAGCCTGCCAGAAGAAGAAAGACCACTGACTTTTTTTTGAAATATACTTTTCTGTATATTTCCCTGGCCCACATGGCCTGAAAATGTTCTTAGGAAGATGATGTTAATACCTCTTTGCTTAGACTCTTTTACGAGTTACCTGGTACACATCTTTTTTCAAGCAGAAACAATATAAATTTTAGACACGAGTTTGAAACCAGATCCCTAGCAAATGCACTTATGGTAAGGCCAAATGAACATCAATACTAATACCCCAAAGCTTTCTTTTATCCTTAATTTAGTCTCCTTCCAAATGCTGGGCCCTATGAGTTAGTGCTGCGAATGAGACTTGGCAGAGGTCATGGTGCCGCAGGGGAGCAGACAATTACTAACAGCATAAATACTCATAAATTTATCTCTTTCACATAGAATGCCTGCAGCCTTATTTTTCCCTAGTGTGTTTGAGCTAGAATCAATTTATCATGTGAAGGTCTCTAATATGTTATTTTACTTCTAGTATGTCATTTTATTCTGAAAAACTTGAAAATCAAAAAGGCATCTTTTTTTAGATTTAAAATTTAATACATACATTTTTGTCATGCAAAATAAAGCATTTGTGATAAAAATTGTATTCGTGCCTGTCTTTTGTTGACATACTTGTCAGAATTAGTGTACACAATCTTGTTTATCTCTTTTCGTCTTATTAAATTCATAACATCTACATAATTTCTTTCATTTTCTGTTTCTTTTCTCTGCCTCTATCTTTTCTATATACATATATATATATGTACATGTGAAACATCTTTTCAATAGAATTTTAATTTTTTTCCTATGAAATTGTTAAAGAATATCCATGTATCAGTAATGTTACAAATGTTACATTATAGTTATTCTTACTGAAATTTTCTTTTTTCTTTTTTAATTGTGAGAATTCCATACAGAGGAGTTACAATTACATGGGCAAGATAACGAGTGCATTTCTTATCAAGCATTGTTGCCTCCTCTTTGTTTCCCCTTTCCATCCCTTCCTATATTCCCCTTCTCCCCCCACCTGATCCCTACCCACCCCCCACCAAAGTTGTAAAGTTCGTTTTTTGACATAACGACTTGTACATCTCATTGTTGCAATGGGTCCACCTGTATCCCTAGTTAAACGATCTGTTTTTTCCCTTCCCCTCCACAAATTATACCAACATAAATACAGTGAAAGCATGGGTTATGCCATGGGGAGGGATATACAAAGCAACAAAGAAATCATCTTATAAATATGTTAGAAAAAATTGCATGAAAGAAAACAAAAAAACATTTGAATCCTTATCTTGGGGTTCATTCCTCTAACATCAACTTATCTGACCTTTTCTGCTTGACTCAGACATAAACTATATATTGCAAATAAGGGAAACCATAGGACCTATGTTTCTTTGGGCCTGGCTTACTTCGCTTAATATAAATTTTCTCATGACACATATTACTTAAAAGTTAGCTACAGGTTCAATGCGATTTCAGTAAAAATCTCTACAAGTTATTTGTGAAAATTGACAAAGTAATTTAAAGTTTTAGGTATTTAATAGCTAACTAAAAAAATAAAAGTTAGCTGAGCACCAGTGGCTCACACCTGTAATCCTAGCTACTCAGGAGGCTGAGATCTGAGGATTGAGGTTCAAAGCCAGCCCGGACAAGAAAGTCCATGAGACTCTTATCTCCAATAAACCACCAGAAAACCAGAGTGCCACTATAGCTCAAGCAGTAGAGTGCTTGCCTTGAGCGAAAGAGCACAGGGACAACGCCCCAGCCCAGAGCTCAAGCCCCACAACCAACAAAAAAATGAAAAAGAAAAAAAGAAAAGAAAAGGTCAGCGGATTTAGACTACCCAACTTTAAGATTTACTGTAGAGCTTCAGTAATAAAGCTAACACAGTATTGTTAAAAGACACAAAAGATCAATGGAGAACAAGAGAGCCCAGAAGTACATCTACAAAAATATAGTCAACTAATCTATGACAATGTAGAAAAGAAAATGCAATGCAGGAAAGAGTTTTTCAACAAATTGTCCTATAATACTTGAACACCTACACACAAAACTATAAATCTAGACATAGATCACATCAGACACCTAAATGGAAAAAACCCAAAAATTCCTAGAAGGAGAAAACTTAGAGAATAGAATAAGTTTTTTATGTCCCTCCCCCACAGTATAACCCCTGTTTTCACTGTATTTGATGTTGGTATAATTCGTGGAGGGGAAGGGAAAAAAATTGTTTAAATAGGGATACAGGTGGACCCATTGCAAGATGTTATGTCGAAAAATGAACTTTACAACTTTGGGGGGAGAATGAGGGGGACCTGGGGGAGAAGGGAAGGGATGAGAAGGGGAAACAAAGGAGGAGGCAACAATGCTTGATAAGAAATGCACTCATTACCTTGCCCGTGTAATTGTAACCCCTCTATATGGTATTTTCACAATAAAAAATAAATAAATAGAATAAGTTTTTTGACCAGCTTGACTTAATTAAAATTAAAACACTTCTGCCCTACAATAGAAAATATCAAAATATGGGAAGACCAGATGCAGACCAAGAAAAACATTTGCCAGAGCCTCATATGCCAAAGTACAATTATCCAAAATACACTTATCCAAAAATTCAACTGTAAGAAAGCAAACAGACTGATTAAATATCAATAGAAGAACCAAACATGGTTAGTGAATTCCAGTAATTTCAGGACCTGGAGGCTGAAGCAATAGGCATAGGAATTCCAGGCCAGCTTGGACTGTATCATGACTTCTTAGCCAGCCTGGGCTACATAGAAAGACCCTATCTAAAAGTAACAACAACAACAAATCAGAAAGTTCTGAATCACATTCTAACACAAGATACACAGATTCCAAGTGAGCATGTGAAATGATATTCAACATCATATACTGTCTTAGTTCAGGACACTGTACCATTCTCCCATAGAGAGTGGGCTGATAAAAAGGACTGGAAGTGAATAGTGATTTTTGAATGATTGCCATCATCCATGACACCTTGGAGAAGCTAGATCTTACATAGACCATCATCATCATCATCATCATCATCATTTTTCTTGGGTACAGGGGATGGCCTCAGACTGCAGTTCCTTTATCTATGGTCTTCCAAATAGCTGAGATCACAGTAGCTGTGATCACAGGTACATGGCCAAACAGGTCTGGCCTACTAATTAAGATAAGGTTTCACTATATGAGCCACTACTGAGGCTTCCAACCACAATATACCTGCTTAACCCCCTGCTGAGCAGCTGTGTGTGCCTGCTGCACCTAGCACTGAATTAGTCCTTTTAATGAGTAGCCCAGTTATTCCGAGTTATAACTCGGCTTTGTATGCGATTGAGATACTGCATCACTGTTTACTTGTGGAATCAACACTTGGACTAATAGGAGTAAAATGATCTCCAAGAAAATAAACTACCATATTTTATTTTTGTTTTCTTTTTTAAGTATAATATACTCTGCATATTTACCAAATGTGCTGCTCCAGAGGGTGAATAGAGCAGCAGATTTGAGAGAAAGAGATGTATTGTTTTTCTTGTTACTGCTGCATCTAAATAACTCCTAAATCCATTTACTGCCTTTAGGCATCAGGACTACTATGAGCTCCTAAATCTCAGAGAACTCTTACTAGGGTTTCCAGTGTTTTAGATAGAAGTATGAATCAGGGACAGTTTTCCCTCTGGGAAGACTAATAGGAAGACAAGGCCTGTGACCAATGTTTATAACCTGTTGCTTACCAGGCAGGTAAAACGCACTGTTAATATGGCACAGAGACTGAGCATTTAATTGTCTTCATTTGACTCACTCTGCTGTTCAAAGGATTTGGATATTGTCATTGGGCTCTTAAATGAAAACACATTGCCTAGCTTGAAAAATATTCAGGTTTCTAGACACAATCATGGAATTAGACCGTGTGTTTAAGAATTGTTATATAACAGGAATATCTCACAAATACATTAATAAATTAATAAGATTTGATTATTAACTTTTATTGGCAAGAGTTTTGAACTTGCTACAACACTCAGCCAGAGTCAATTAGCTTGCTTCAGTAGAGTTGATACTTGAATCTAGGTACATCTGAGTAGCTCCAAGCTACTCTTGAAAACTCAATGCTGCATCTCTTTCTTTAACTTTTTAGTGTAAATGAATTGTGCAAAGTGGCTTTATTGTGATATTTACAAAATGCAAGTGATATACTTTAATCAATTTCACCAATCACTATTCTCTGTTAACCTTCCCTTACCACACACTGTTTGAATGTATATAAGGATCAGTTTCCTTTCAACTTCAGACTATAACATTTTACATTTCCATCATTCAGAAACATCACTAATGTACAAATGTGTAGGTATGAATTACTGTGGACCATGATATAATACTAGACTCTGAACTGCAATACTTTATGTAGGCTGCATCTTTGATAGTTGAACCTCACACTCAGAGCCTAGGTTATTGAAAACATTTTAAGTAGACACAGAATAGGTTCTAGGAGAAACTTCTTGCTGTTTTTATGGTCATGTGTATATGTATATCCATCTATATTGTTAATTTAGTATGCATCTTGTCCATTGTAAGGAACAATGGAAGTGCTCTGTCTTACATGACATCATCAATAAAAATGAGTCATTTTATGATACTTAGCTTACAAACCAATAAATGTTTGAAGAGTCTTAATCTGGCTTCAATTAGTTGAACACCTCCTAGCTGGGCAGTAATTATAGTATTTTTTGAACAGCAATTTTTCTTGATTGGTAAGAACTCAGAAATATATATTCAATATGTGTGGCTCAGAGAAGGAGCATACAGTCTTAAAATGGAAACATGTTAAAATTGCCATCTTAAATTAGCCTTTTCCACTAAAATTTTACTTACTTCTGTTAACAATATCCAGTGTTAAAATTACTAAATGGCCAACACTTTCACAGTGTACTGATTCAATTCACTATATCATAGAAATTATTTGGTGTAATCCCTTCTTTGTCCTGTGCCTTTGGGGTCCTACTCAGAAAATCATGCCAGTATCAATGTCTTGAAATATTTCCACTACATTTTCTTCTAGAGGTTTCAACGTTTCTGGTCTTACCTACGAATCTTTGTCCTATTCAGAGCTGATTTATATGTATGGTGGTTAAGAAGAGTGTATCTAGGAGAAGGTGGATAAATGGTGGTTTATCAGTGTAAAGTGGTGGGAATACATTAAGTCCCATCAATATGTACCATTAACACATACCAATCAAAAGATACTTTAATAGAATTTTCTCTATTTTGTGGGAACTTGAAGTTGAGGGAAGTAAATGTCTTTCCCGGTAAACACCACTCAAAGGAAAAGGTGATAACTCATCATACTGCCTGGAACGTAAGTTCTAGAAAGATGGAAACTTTTATCTCTTCGGTTGACTGATGTCATGCCTGGAACATGACAGAACTCAAGAAGTATGTGTGAATGAATCAGTGTAGAGAAATGAGGAAGGTCTGTGTGACCCTTATGTAAAGCCTTGGGAGGAAGAGGCCTTGGGCTAGCCTTGGAAGGAAAGAAAGCTTAGCAAAAGGTAGCACAAAGGTATCTCATCACACACAGCCAGCAAGCTAGCTCTTGTCTTGCTGCTTTCCAGCTGGCTCAACATCCAGCAACAGGCTCTACTGCCTAACAAATGGCATTTACATCTTGGTTTTAGCTAGAAGAAGCAAATGAGATTAAAAGAAAAGATCTGAAAATATTAATATTTTCTCAAGATGGAAAAATATGGTTGTGTAGAACCACCTGAGTTGGGTAAAATATGCACGAAACTTGGAATCGGTTTCAGCCTAAACGTTACCCCTGTATGACCTAGGACAGTCACTTGCTATGAGTCTCCTACAATTTAATCTGAAAAACGAGGCCTCATTTTAAATGTTTTAAGGTATTTTTGTGAATAATGATGTCTGTGTGGGAATATTTACACAGCAAAATTTGGCAAGAGAATGATTCTTAAAGCTTTTACCAGCACACTGCTAATTACATTAAGGGATATAAAGGACTAAGCACATGACTTGCCCATCGTGAATAGTCAAAAGAGTCTTTATAATTTTAAATATTACAAAAAATTAGACTGAATACCCCGAATCAATGACTGGAAGAAATCGAATTATTGGGGGGCTGGGAAGGTGGCTCAGTGGTAGAGCACTTGCCTTGCATGCATGAGGCCCTGGGTTCGATTCCTCAGCATGACATAACAGAAAAAGCCGGAAGTGGTGCTGTGGCTCAAGTGGTAGAGTGGTAGAGTGCTAGCTTTGAACTGAAGAGCTGAGGGACAGTGCCCAGGCCCAGAGTTCAGGCCCACGACCAACACACACACACAAAATAAACAAGAAAGACATCGAATTATTCATGTTATAGGAACATATACCAAATGTCACTAGCCAATTATGAGCATCGTTTATTCAGTCTAGAAAGAAGGGTGTTCATCTGGATTGTCCAAGTAAACCACACCCAGTAGGATCTATCTATGCTAGACTCCACAAGGGAAAATGTCAGCATGAGGAAAATAGGCTGGGGTTCTAAAAGACCACTGAGGCCTTATGACTTCAATGAAAGTCATCTATATTTTTTTCCAGAGTAAAGGATAGAAAGCCAAAATGGTGAGTCATCTCTGAAGGTTTGGTAAAGCCTTGATTGCTCCTTCAGGAAGCCATGCTTTTCTTCAGAATGAGCTGCTGATGTTCACAGAAGTAGATATTGAATCCAGGTAGACAACATGAAGTGGGGATTTAACGCCACGAAGAATGGCCTGCAGGACTTTTGCTCACTGAGAGCCCAGCCCTTGGAGGTGAGTAGGTCGTTCTTCTCAGCTGTAGTGACTGACAAGAATTTGCATGTAGGCTAGCTTTGTAGATCCTATAGCTCTTCTCTCAAGTTTAGCACGCCTAATATTCACCTGTGATTATAACGTCCTGATAGATTTTGTGGATCTTAGATCATAAATTTGAATTTTAAATATTCACCTCAGATAATTCCGATACAATAGCATAGTTTAACAAAACAGGATAGCAAAATTGCATCTTTGGACAAAATATGCCTTAAAGTTGCAAAGTTACTTTAATTACCTTCTTTGGAGATCATGCTGGATATCTCTGTAAAATAATAAGACTGATTGCTGTGAGGCATAGGAAAACAAAGCAAAGATGTAATTCTATCTCATTTGAAATCACTTCATTCTTATGGCCCAAGTGGGTTTTGCAGCTGGGTCTAATCATATTTATTTCAAAGTTATGTTAATGTTCATGACAGGACAGCACTTTATCTTTTTATTTTTTGGCTTTTTTATTGTCAAGGTGATGTACAGAGGGGTTAGTTAC
Organism: Dipodomys ordii; assembly: GCF_000151885.1. NCBI lineage: Eukaryota > Metazoa > Chordata > Mammalia > Rodentia > Heteromyidae > Dipodomys > Dipodomys ordii. Next base: position 12,499,935 of record NW_012267226.1, read on the forward strand.
ATAAGTAAGGTAATGTCAAATTTGTTGCTCCTTCCCTCATTTTTCTCTTACTTCCCTCCCCTGCCCCACCCCCATGTTGTACAGATCATCTCTGACATGTTGTCTTGTGTACATTGCTGTTGCTTTGCTTTCCCTCTTATCCTTTGCCCACCATTCTGTTGTTCCCCTTCTCTTCCCTAACTCAAATAAATGTTTATACAAACCAGGGTACCAAAATCAACTACAGTGACAACAGGAGGTATACCATAGGGGGGAGAAGATAGAAAAGAAACAAACAAATAATATAGTACATTTAAAAACAACAAAGTAAAATCTCTCCTGTCCATGTCTTGGAGTTCATTTCAGTTAGCGTCATCTTATATGTCATATGTACATAGCTATTAAGCTATTCTGCTCATCTGCTAACAATGTTGTGATTCTACCTCACCCCAGTTAGAATGGCTATATTCAAGAAATCTAAATCTAATAACAACAGATGCTGGAATGAAAGTAGCCAAAAGGGGATGCTACTGCACTGCTGGTGGGAGTGTAAATTTGTTCAACCACCCTGGAAAGTAGTATGGAGGTTCCTCAAGAGCCTACACATAGAGCTCCCCTATGACCCAGCAATCCCACTTCTAGGCATTTACCCAAATGATCACAAGCAAGGCCATACTAAATAAGAGGATTTCTTTGTCGCTTTGTATGTACCTCCCCCAGGCTATAAGCTCTGCTTTCACTGTATTTGATGTTAATATAATTTGTGGAGGGGAAGGGGAAAAACAAAGTGTTTAAATAGGGTTACAGGTGGACCCATTACAACAATGAGATATACAAGACATTATTTCGAAAAACGAACTTTACAACTTTGGTGGGGTGGGGGGTGGGGGGGTGGGATGGGGGTGGTAGGGTGGTGTGGGGGTCCGGGGTGGAGAGGGAAAGGGATGGTATGGGGAAACAAAGGAGGAGGCAACAATGCTTGATAAGAAATGTACTCACTATCTTGCCCATGTAATTGTAACCTCTCTGTATGGTATTTTCACAGCAACAGCAACAGTAATAATAATAACTGCAAAAAAACATCTGATAGCATAACTGTTAGGTATTTTATAAACTTAATCATAGTCAGTATTTAAAACAAAATCATGTGGAGTTAAAGTGAAATAATTATTCTAAAATAAAGGTGATAAATCCTTTAAAAAAAATAAAGCTACTAGTACAACTATGTTTATCTCAGCATTATTCCCCATAACTAAGAGATGGAACCAACCCAGATGCCCCTCAGTAGATGAATGGATAAAGAAAATGTGGAATGAATATATATGTATATGTGTGTATACATATATATGTGTATATATATATATATATATATATATATATAAAATGGAATTATTCTGTGCTTTCATCAGAAAGAATGACACCACTCCATTTGATAGGAAATAGAAAGACTTGGGGAAAAAAATCATATTAAGTGAAGTAAGCCAGACGCAAAGAAACATAGGCCCCATGGTTTCCCTTAGTTGCAATAATTAGGCTAGCGCTTTGAATAGGTTAGCTTCCATAACTGTTCCATTCCCTATCCCTGCATTTCCCTTCATTCCTTCTTCCTTCTAAATAGTCCTGCTTTTTGCCAATTACTGTATTAATTACAATGCTGAAACCCCTTTTCCTGCCCACATTCTCTTTCATGAAGTAGTGTTCTCTTTCCTGTTTTTCAACATCACCATCCTAAACCAAGTAGCCCACTCCTAAAATAATGTTTGCAGTTATTTCCTTAGCAGTTAGATTTCCAAGAACTTTCTTTCCTCTAGTTCATTGGACAGAAAGATTTTTCCAGAATGTAAATTAGCTCATTTAAATTCCCCACTGAACATTTTCATATTTTATAAAAACCTGCATTTCTGCACTGTGATTTTTTTGGGGGGTCTGGTCGTGGGGCCTGAACTCTGGGCCTGAGCACTGTCCCTCAGCTCTTCAGCTCAAGGCTAGCGCTCTACCACTTGAGCCACAGCGCCACTTCCGGCTTTTTTTCTTTTTGCTTATGTGGTGCTGAGGAATCGAACCCAGGGACTCAGGCATGCAAGGCAAGCGCTTTACCACTGAGCCACCTTTCCAGCCCCTGCACTGTGATTTTAGGTGTTTTTCAACTTTTTATAATTCCCCATTTCCTAAAATACCTCCTATATAAAACAGAAAGGGCAACTAAGATCTGTTGTCAAACTCATGAAATGATTTGTTGAAAACCCAGAATCTTTCCATATGTTAAAGAGCAAGTGAAACTTCAGCAAGGTTATGAGATATGTATTTCTAGACAACTGGTCAGCAGAAAAAGCTTCTGTGAAAGTGGACCTGGCCTTATTTTCTAGCATTCTTCACGATACCTAGTGCCTCAAATGCCCCTCTTCTGCACAGTCAGGATACCACTGGATCTGAATCTTGGTGCTTTTCTCATTGGTTTATTCAGTTAAATATTGCCTTTCTTAGAAGACTATGCATATTTCAAGAGCAGACTCATACTTTATTTATGCTGCCTTGGAACTCAGCAAGTTACAGTGTGTTATGTAAGAAGTGGGTTTCCTGGACAGGAAAATAGAGGTGGAAGAGAGTCTGGGAAAATTCAGGAGTCCAGAGTGAGAGCTAAGGAACTCAGGTGTTGAGGATGTGATTAAATGGACAGAAGGTGTCGAGAAGCTGAAATGAGAATGATATGAAATGGCGAGTTCAGACTGTGTCGTGGATCATATGAATGTCTTTTGAATGAAGTTGTTCTCTGTTGATAGTCATTCACTAATTTCAGTGCTTGGAAAATAGGTTTTTCTCTGTAATAGTGAAATACTTCAAGCCAATGGAGTCTTCTCCATTGCCATGCCCATCACAACTGAATTTCTCTGTGATGGCCTCTGTCTCTGCAAAAACACACTAAGCCACGGTTTATATTTTAACCTATCACAAAGAGGGGTAGTGCAGTATTGTGCCCGAGGATAAGAAAAGGCTGAAGGGCAAGGTGGCTGTTAAGACAAATTAAAGGCACTTAAATTGAGAAGTGACATGTGATAGAAAAAGGCCACACTTAACCAATGTATTTCTTTTGAAAATGGAAACTAGAAATTATTACAGCTTCAAAGTGTTATCCTCATAATAGCTCAGCTGATAACACCAGTGGCTATGTGATAAGAGTCTCCAAGAAAGGTGATACAGAAATCACTTAGAATGACTCGTAAGTGAGGAGTTTGTACAGCTGACAGGTGTAAAAACAGTGTGCTTCAGCTCATTTGATTCATGAGGTTAACTCTCTGCTAAAAGGACTAAAAGTTAACCTTCAAAAGACATCCTTTAAACACACACACATATACACACACATACATATATACACACACAAACTCCTCAAGACTTACTTGATTTGTCAATAAGAAAAGACTATCTGGAGTAAGCTCTCATAAACTCTTAACACATTAAAGGATAGGATGAGATTAAGACTTTAGTATTTGACAGGGATTTCAGAATTATCCAGTTTCTATTCTGGACTTATTACTCATTCCTAGAGTATTCATATCACATTTCCCCTCTGACACAATCAATGGTTTGAGGAGTTTGAACCTACCAGGTGTATTCTTATCACTTAAGCACTATAATAGCCTTAGATAGGGCAAACCATGGCCAGTCAGAGGCACTATTTTGGACACTGCAGCTCAGAAGGCTGTGGTTACAGCAGACAGTGAAAGAATTCATCTCTGTTTCATTATCTATTCATGTGGAAAAGCAATGTGCAAATTTGTTTGGCAAGAACAGTTTTTCCTTGAAAGAGTGAAAGGAGGCAGTTTTTAAGAACTAGGTCATTGTCAAGGTCTGTTGAAGACTTAGTACAATATTCAAAACTTTATCTCACACTTAGGAGGGTAGAGTCTGTGGTGTTCTAGGTACATTGTGTTGGAATCGGTAGATAAATCATTGTTGAATGGATTTAAGAGGGAAGCAGGGTAGAAAGGACTCCTTTGGAGCTATCAGTGTAAATCGCAGATGGGGTAATAATAGTTTGCTTTACAGTGGCATCTGCATAATATTTCATGAAGAAAGCATTATGTATACAAGAAAATGTTAGTTATTTCTGATTTCAATGACAATGAAAATATCTGTGACTAATGGTGCCATTGTAATTTAATTTCTGGAGTACAGTTATAAAAATCCAGAAGAATTTATGTTCTTCTTTCCCCTTGACTATTCATTAGGAATCTGTCCCCAGGCTTTGCTAATCTCTAAGAATCTATTGCATAGACCTCTGTCTGAACTAAGCCAGAAGGGTTGAGGCAAACACGAAGAAAGAGATAATGTGGTATAAATTACTTGAAGAGCTATCTTTTTCCCTTCTCTTTTGATGTCTGTTTTTTAATAAGTCATGATTTCTTGGTGATATTATAAGAAAGCACAGGCACTCAGCCTTTGTGTATACGTCTTTTCCAAATTATTAGAGCGAATTGATGTTGGTGTTTAGTAAGCTTGGATAAATGCTGAACAATACCATTGCTCGTCTATCCCTTCAGTAGTCTGGGAGCTACTAAATTATGTTGCTACTGCCTCCTTGTCTGTCTTATGTAGAGATGACTCTTAAGAGTTATCACCATTGCCTACTTCCAACTGCAGCTAGCATTTTCTGCTAGAATGCAGTGGCAGAGAAAGGTCAACCTTGACACCAGCATTGGCTGCTCTAGTTATCAACACAAAGTCATCTGGCATCTGGCATTATCACAGCATCAGCATGTCTCTCAGAAACTCCTACTTTGGCCTTGGACTTTTCCTAAAGCCAGGCGATTTTGTAGATCTGCCAGTTCTTTTCCTTAGGGTAAAAATGATAGGGCATTGGTTCTAATATTACTAACATAAACCCTAGCAGCCCTAGTGCTGGAGGCATGGCTTAAGAGTTAGAGTGCTTGCCTTGTAAGAGTGAGGCCCTGAATTTAATCCTCATTACTACTGGAGATAAAATTAGGAGTCCCTTTTCCCCTTGTAACAAGGCTTGACATAGATCATAAAGCCTTCTATGACCTGGCTGCATCTTGGTATGCCAGGATTCTATATGAAAAGTGAATTTCTTGTAATGTGCCCTCTGATCTTGCTCACCTCTGGCTTGAACATGGAAGAAGCCAAAAGCGGGGGTGGTTGGGGGGATGAGGTCAGAGGAATGAGGGATGAGGCCTCTAGGAGCTGAGAGTGGTCCCTTTGTGACAGCCAGCAAGGAGAAAAGATCTCCTCTATACAGCCACAGAAAACCCACTGTGGTGTGTACATTCACAAATGACCGGCATATGTTGGCATATTCTTTTTTTATTATAAGAAAAAAATACAAAACCTTTGATCACACTGGTAGGTATTATTTCCATCATTATGAGCTTCTGTTCAAGGTCTCTGGTTATAGCCCCATAGAAACAAGAATTGATAAATATAAGAAAACCAAAGATCAAAGGTGAATCAACAGAGAATAAAAGTCAAGAGAGAACAGGGCCTTAGAAGAAAATAGCCAAAAAGAAAAATGCTTTTAAAGTTCATTAACAGGCAAATAGAGGGTAAAAGTTAAAATGGATCTTATTTCTTGTTTAAAAATGGCAATATTTTGTCATTGCTAGTACAATCAACTGGTTCTTTTTGAAAAGCCAAAAAGCCTGCTATTCTTTTGAGGGAACACTCTTAAGATTTTAGTAACACTTGAATATGAGACTTTATTACAAGGCCAGATTTTAAATTAAGGTCAAGATGAGCTCATTACTAGCTAATGCCTACAGTGTGGGTATGCTTGTGAACTAAAATAAGCATTCTAAAATTTACAAAATACAATATTTGAATGAAACCGTTAAAGTACATACAAAATTCAACAGGAAGAAGAAAGGGAACATTACAAAGACTTCTCTTCAACTATAGGCTGTCATAAAATTCTATTATTTGTGGAAAATTACCTGTTTCCTTCTCCCCAGTTCTCTATAGAATCTATTTAAGAAGACCGTAGCATCTTTTTGAGTCAAACCTTTGCAAGCTTTACCACATCAAGTCTTACCAGAAATAAATGAAGAAAATTTAGTGACAGTACAATAATGAAATGCTAGAAATGTGTGGGATGCATGTTGGAATTTATTAGGAAAAGCATAGCACAGTGAATATTGTACAAATGTGTGATTTTAGTAAGAATGAAAGAGAGTTAGAGGATGAGAGATGGCCCCTACCCTGCCATCCAAAGAATTGGTACAAGTGCTTACATTGTAGTTTGCCTGTAAATATAAGAAACTAAGCATGTAGCACAATTAAAGTAGGGCTATCAATGGGAAGATGGGGCATAAGCAAAGAGAATATTGTTTCTCAGTTTTGGTAATGGACGTCTGGGTCCATAACCCACAGTACAGTACAGAAGCCCTGAGCTCACTGTTGGTTAGCAGGGCCAGTAATCAGGAAGAGAAGGAGGAGCAAAACAAAGGATCATACACAAAACTGAGACCGGGCAGCCCCTCTTCCATCTGCCCATCATTGTATCTAATCATAGTGACCTCCTGAGATTAAGGAATTATGACTAAAAGGTTTGTTTTTGTGATTCTTAGATTCACTTAAGGATCATCTTAGATGGGCGCCAGTGACGCATGCCTGTAATCCTAGCTACTCAGGAGGCTGAGATCTGAGGATCATGGGTTTTTCTTTCTTTTCTGCCAGAGCAGGAAAGTTCGTGAAACTCTTATCTCCAATAAACCACCAGAAAACCAGAAGTGGCACTGTGGCTCAAGTGGTAGAGCACTAGCCTTGAGCTGAAGGACTGAAGGACAGTGCTCAAGCCCAGAGTTCAAGCCCCATGACTGACAAAAAGAAAAAAGATCAATGATGAGTTTCTTTGGAGAGTAGATGAATTATTTTGCTGTAAGTATATACTAATCATTGAAATTTCAAAGAAAACTATAATTAAACATCACTTTTATATGAAAAAATGATGGCATACTGCCAGTTTATTATCTATTCATTTTTAATAGTATAAAATGCACACATACAAATATTGATGACTAAAGGGTAAACCAATGCAACAGTGAGATGCACATGACACTATGTGGCAAATGAACTTTACAATTGGCAGGAGGGAAGTCAGGGGAGAGGGAAAGTGGGGAAAAACAAGGGAAGGGGTAACAATGTTCAACAAGAAACACACTCATTATCTTACTTACGTAACTGTAACCCCCCTGACATCACCCTTACAATCAAATTAAATTAAAATTTAAAACTCCAGGCATGGTGAGCTCACATCTGATAGCTCAGCGCGTGGACTGAAGGTGAGTTAGAGACAAGCATGGGCTACTCAGCAAGCCTTTGCCTCAAAAACGAAGTCAACGTTGGTGCCAAAGAAGACAGCTCATGGCTTCAAAGAGCCCCCGCCTATCAGAAGCATCAGCATCAAGACTTACAAGTGTTATAGGTTAAAATGAAGTTGGATCTGCCGCCATGGCTGCCTTGACTCCAGCTCCGGAGTCCATGGTGAACCCCGCGTGAGGCAGGTCAAGATCAAGACCTGCTGGTGAAGCGATTGGTCCAAGAACAAGTAATGTATGAAAAAGAAGCAAAACAACGAGAAGAAAAGATTGAAAAAATGAAAGCCAAAGATGGTGAAAATTATGCCGTTAAGAAGCAGGGAGAGATCCTTCCAGCGTCTTGAAGGATTATCCCAGATTGCCACAGCAGGTCAGAAGCTCATATTCCAATCTTCAGCAGGTACCAGAAAGTGGGAAAGACTGAGAAGAAGTTGAGTAATGTAAAGAAGCACGCTCTGTCCTGGATTCAATGATGTTGGAAGCCTGAAGCTTTTGTGTTAAATCTTGGGGTCCATTTCATGGCTTTTAAACACTGCTGTGTGTTTTAGTTATATGAAATTGTGATATTATGACTGTTGTATCTTTTTGCATATTTTAATATTTTAGTATATGAGTTCATCTAATAAAACTGATTATTTCGTATTTCTCAAAAAGTTTAATTAACCTTTTATCAAACATTAAACCAAACATTTTGGCAAATAAAAAAATAAAGTTGAACTCCAACTAGAAAGAGGTCTCCATTCTCATCTGACACTAATTGGAAGTTATTGGAAATCTTAGTGAATCCAAAAAGGAGAATTATTTTCGTATGTATACATAACATATAAGTGAAGTTCATTAGCTGCTATGCTCTTTCTGTTCATGGTGAATTAAATTGTCTTGGACTGTGTATCTGTCAGTATATATTTATGAACAAATTCTGATATGAAGAATGTATTTCCCAAGTAATGTACACATTTATTTTTATATTGTTTAAACAATTAACTGTTCTCTTGTTAAGAAATGTCTACATGACTGGAAATATTTGCACTGACTTTTGAAAACCATAGTAACTATGCACAAATGAATTGCATTCATGCTCTGAAAATTCTGATTTTCTTAGACCCATTTTTTTTATCAAATTGAAGAAACCCTAGTATTTAGGTCATACATTGTTCATGACAAAATTACATGGGAAATTTACACATTAGTTCTGTTTAATACTTTAGGGACACATATCACTTTGTGGGCAGAAATGTCCATCATGGTAATTATGAAATACAGTTGCATGTAGGTTGTATATGTTCTGATCATATTAACATATCTGGAAAATCGCAAGTTCAGTAGCTTCAGCAATAGACTAGACAGACCCTCAGATGTGATAGAGATCCATAAAGAGATGAAAGAGAAGAAAATGTATTAATATTTCCACCAGTTCTTCTGACTCAAAACTCTTAATAGGTTTTACACTATGTAGAGACTTTATAAATATTACATGTGAAAATTAAGAGGTTTCATGACAATATTTTGACAACCACCCCCAAGACAAGTAAATAAAATGAGAGGTTGTAGTGAACATTTTTCCTTTTTTTCTGAATATATGCTTGTGCACACACTCATCCCTGTGGTCACCCAGGTTAGATGGCCTGAAGAAATCTGACTAGTGCAAGCTAAAATTAGCAACCACATCTTCTTTGCCTAAAGCAAGCCACAGCTGAAGAGTAGAAAGCTGGAAACAGATGCAGGGCCACACTAACTTGGCATGGTGGTGTGGGATTTCATTAGTTGTAGATTAACTATAAACAGTGGGTCAATTTTAAGAAAGTCATAAGGCTTAAATAATCATTGAGAGCTTAAAAAGTTCTATCTCCTTACAGAGTGACACAGTCTGGAAATATTATAGAAAATTCTTTAGAAACAACTCACCTGAATAGAGACAGTTTTATTCTGTAAAAATATTTTAAACACTGTCCTTCCTGTAGTCCACTAAATAGCAAACACAGATATATCCTACTTAATTTTTGTTTTATTTCATTTTGTTCTCACCATACTTTTGGTCATTTGGAAAAGGTTCACCTGTTTGCCTTCAGACCAGTTTTTAAGGATGTCATTAGGAATAATAGAAGTTGTATGGAAAGAGATAATTAGTACAGTCCTCTTTCTAGATACAGCATTCTTTATTAAAGTCTTCATACCATTGGCTTTCAAACTTTCATCATTAAAATCATTTGAACAAGTAGGTTTTAGAAGCTCAAGTTGATAATCCTACCTTTTTGGAAGGCAGAAATCATGGTTCAATGCCAGACCAAGAACAAACATTTAGTGAAACTGTATCTCAGTAAACCACCAGGCATAGTGGCTGTCATTCTCATGACAGGGAAAGCACACATAAAGAGGATTGTGGAAGGATTAAGAAAACAACCAATCAGAAAGGTTCTGATGGAGTGGCTTGAATGATATAGCATGCATGCTTAGCAGAGCCCCAAGTTCAGACTTCAATAAGAAAAAATTTAAAAGGCAAAATCACATGAGGACCTTTGAAATACTCCTAAGCCTGGGTTTATTGTTTTAATAATATAAAATAAAAGAGTATCCAGGTATCTAGATAGTCCGCAGTACTCTTAGAAAACCACCTTAATGTCACAAAAATCTTCTCCAAACATCCTTAGAGATAGAGTAGTTACAGTATCTATTTAGAGCACCCATGCATGCCTGGTTTGTAAACTATCTGGCATTGTTCCCAAACTTTCTTGCTTATGAGTGATAGCATTGAACACTTCTTAACCTGGCTGTGTCTCAGTTTCCCATCTGCAAGTTGAAGGTTTATATAATTCAGGTAAATTTGTTTAACAGAAAATGACAGCAAGGATTGCCCTATGCCCACTTTATAGATAAAGAGAGTAAAGCACAGAAAGTTGAATAATAAAAGTCATGCATAGCTTGGATGAGTGCAATCCAGATGGTGCAATGGCTCTAGGTGTAGATGCAGCTGTTACTTACACAAATCTCATCTATTTGATCAATTATAAACTAAGAGGTTCTTACCCAAGAAGTCAGGTTAAAGCACCTAAAAGCTGGCAGTTGCTTAGAGCTTAGCACTGTGGACTGGCTGGCTGTTTAGCTAGCTACTAGCTGTTTGTTTTTCACAAAGCCAAATCAAACACACAGATTAAAATTGCAAAAAGTTGAGGGGAAAAATTCCATTTTTATAACTAGGCTCTTATCTCTTATGAAGCACATGTAACATATTACTGTCAGGGGCCTCCTACTTGCTCTGCTTACTTGGTCAGCTGCTGCTCTACCATTTGAACCATGTCATCAGCTTCACTTTTCGCAGGTTAATTAGAGAAGGAGTCTCATGGACTTTTCTGCCTTCGTTGTTGGCTTTAAGTCTCAGTCTTCTAGGTCTCACGCTCCTGAGTAACTAGAATTATGTGTGCACCACCTAGCAACTAGGTAAATTTTTTTAAAAATAGTACTGATGAATTTCACAATTAAAATACCGATTCAAACCAGACTCTGGCTTGTATTCTAGCTACTGTTACCTTTAATCACAATTTGAAGTCAGCAAGGGCAGGAGAGTCTGAGACTCTTATCTCCCTTAAACTACCGAGAAAAGCCAAAAGTGGTGCTGTGGCTCAAGTGATAGAGCACTAACCTTGAGCACAAACTGCCTAGGGATGATGCCCAGACCCCAAGTTTAAGTTCCAGGATCAGCAAAATAAATAAAGATAATAACAATACTGATTTAATTGATCAGGGGTAAGGTCCAGGGATCTGTTCATTTTTAATTTAAGTGATTAATAAGTATAAAGTAGAATTAAGAATCACTTAGCCAAATATAAATTGTAAATCTTCATTTAAATACAAACAATTTTCAAGTACAGTGATTTGGACAGTATTGCTAAAAGAGTATAGAACACTGAATTAGAAGAGTGTGGCTTTTTCGATTCTTGTAACTTTTTCTTTGCATGTTGTAGGGACATTAGCTTTTATTGACAAATCTGTGGAAGAAGTTTAATGTGCTTGATACCATTTTTTAAAACAAAGGAAAAAAAAGTCACAAGAGAGAAAGGCACTGCTGGCTTACATTTGTATCCTAAACTGATCAGGAGACGGAGAGCCAGAGAATTGCAGTGTGAAGCCAGCTGGGGCAAAAAAGTTCTCAAGATTCCACACCCCAAATGACCAGCAGAACACTGGGCTGGAAGTATATTGCCACTAAGCAAGGAGATAGAGCAGCCGCAAAGCCCTGAGTTCAAGCCACATTACCCCAACCTCAAAAAAACATAGCAGCAGACAACAAAAATATTTAGCCTTTTAATATTCAGACAGTCATGAGAATTAATCCCACTTCCAAATTTTCCAGTCCTGTGACTTTGTACAAGACCCTAAACTTCTCAAGCAGTATTTTCTTTAGTACAGAATGGAGATAATACTATCTAGCCAACAATTCTCTTTGAGTTAAAAATGGAATAAAATTACTTACCTTAAAACCACAGTATTGGGGCTGGGAAGGTGGCTCAGTGGTAGAGTGCTTGCCTTGCATGAATGAGGTCCTGGGTTCAATTCCTCAGCACCCCATAAGCAGAAAAAGCTGGAAGTGGTGCTGTGGCTCAAGTGGTAGAGTGCTAACTTTGAGCTGAAGAGCTGAGGGACAGTGCCCAGGCCCAGAGTTCAGGCCCCACAACCGACAAAAACAAAACAAAAATTTAAAAAAAAACACACACATTAGCTGGGCGCTGGTGGCTCATGCCTGTAATCCTAGCTACTCAGGAGGCTGAGATCTGAGGATCACAGTTCACAGCCAGCCCAGGCAGGAAAGTCCATGAGACTCTTATCTCCAATAAACCACTAGAAAACCGGAAGTGGTGCTGTGGCTCAAGCAGTAGAGTGCTGGTCTTGAGCTGAAGAGCTGAGAGACAGTGCCCAGACCCAGAGTTCAAGTCCCATGACCAAAAAAAAACCCCAAAAAAACAAAAAAAAACCAAATTATTATAAGGGTTCAAATATTGGTTGCCACTACCTGTTGTAGTATAATTCAACATGACTATGTAAATAGAGGTAATTATTCAATCACTGTGGCAGAAAAGAGGCTGGTTCACCAGAGAGGAATAGCACAGCCTCCTATAAGATGTAGAGTCTGGTACAAGATCTTAAGATGAGTCTCTGAAGTCAGCCTGTTAAAGTATGTCTTTAATTATGGCTAATCATGTGATTTCAGTGTCTGTTTATTTTACTGGTATTATATACTTGTCCAGTTGTTCAGATCATGTATAAAACTCTTGACCCACCATGACCTCATCTGCTGCCTATAAAAACACAAGAAATGAAAAAACATAAATAAAATGCAAGCTCTTGTGAAACAACATATGATACTTGTAAATCAAGCTTTAAGTTATCCATGAGATGCTTCCTACAAGTGACCCTTGGCCATTTGGTATGTCATATTTGAAAACTTTTTCAAATTAAATTCCATAAGTATTAAAATTGCAGGAGTACTGGCTCTCTAAATCAAAGTTATTACATTTTACATCTAGGTCTAAGAACATAATAAAAAGTAAACTTTATTTAAATCCTTTTTACTTGGTCAGAGTGGTGTGCATTAAGAAAAACCTCTAACAGTTTGCTCTGCCAACATAAAAATCAGAGTACAGTGTTGCTTTGCCCATTTTGTATTCATTTTGTGCTCTTTCATTTCTTTGTCGCTATTTAAATTGTTGACTCTCATCATGTAGTTGCCACATCTCAGGTCACTTTTCTTCCATTCCCAGAGGCCTTCAGTTCTGTGAGTGCATAATGATCTCTTATAAATAACCTCTAGATTCACAGTCCTTTCTTCACATCACACCTGCTGGGCAGCTGGAGTGTACAATTGGAATACTATTGTCAAAACGATGAGCTAGAATTGAGAATTCAAGCAGTGTTTATGTGTCAAATGATGTAGCTAAAACTGTCATAACTTAAAAAATCTTAAAAGAATATCTGTTGAGAAAGCTCTACAGTTTAAAAGAAACCATCATGGCTATATGACTAGAGAATAATGGTAATTCTGTTTCTTCTTTTCTTCCTAAAGAAACATGCTTGCTACATAAAATAATGCAATATAGAAATTAAATAACCAAAGTCTATAGCACAAATGGTGTTAGAAAACTCTAACTGCTGTCTAACTCAAAAAATATTCCTTTAACCTTTATGTTAAAACTCTCTACTTCATTAATACACATTGGCAACTACTACCTGCTTAATATAATGTAGTTAATTTTAAAATATCTGTGATAAAAAATAAAATTTTGTCTCTTCCATGCACATGAAATTCACACACTGTGCTAACCAAAGTAATCCATTAAGGTAGCTCCTGAAATTTCACAATATCTTTAAAGAATGGCCCTTGAACTGTGAAGGAAAAACCTTGAGCTGAATACATACAACAGTATTGTTTATGGAATCTAAAAAAAACCTTAAGAACAAATGTAGTGCAATTATTATGTCTTCTAGAACATTAGCTTCTCAAGTATAGATCAAGCTTATGAAAAAGCTACGTGCATATGGCCATATAAAATAATGCTTATCAAAATGAACTCCAAGAAATGGGAACAGAGGTTTTTTTTTTTTATTGTACTGTTTTCAGTTCTTTTTTCTTTTTTTCCTTGGGTTTGTTCCCTTTTGTGACTTTCTGATTTCTGTACCCTTTGTCTTGTATGTAGGTTTATCTGATTTGAGGAGGGGAAGGGGAAGCACAGAAGGGTGAGCCAGTTCAGTCAGGAGACACCGTGTTGGAAATGAACTTTATAACTTGTAGGGAGGGAAGGCCGGTCCAGAGGGGGAAAGTGTGAGAAAATAAGGGAGGGATACTCATGACCTGAACTGTGTAATCTCTCTGTACATCACCTTCACCATAAAATCTTAATAAAAAAATAAAGCTGTGGGATAGTTGAAGGAGCAAAGCTGAGCAATAATATAAAGTGAGACTTAAACAATGTTGTCTGTAGACAACTGCTGTGCAAGCCAGTACCCAGCATCTTCATTAGTTAGATGTGTAAATAAAGACACACTAATGAGATTCACAGATGAGTGTAGAGTAGAGACAGTCTCCCTGCCACCGCTGTTGACTGTGAAATCACAACAGGAGACAGAATAGCTCCGGAATATTGGTAGACAGCTAAAGTGGGAGGAAGAACATAGATAGCTTCAGACAAGAAAAGGAGCAACTCAACAATTTGGGAACAAAGAACAAGATTCACCACAAGGGCAAAGTGAAATCTGAGTCATGTGCAAAAGCAGCAAGCCATTAAAAATATTCTGGCAAGTTCTTTTCAGTTTTATTCTGTGTGTATCCTTGTATGAAGAAATTCACCCAGGAAGTTATGGTACTTGTGCAATGAAAATGAACCATGATCAAAGAATTAACTCCCTCAGGAGACCAAGACTCTTAGCAGCTCTAAAATCAATACACTAAATTGAGTGACAAGCATGTATTTTGGGGCCAACTATGTATTCAATGGGGGCATGTTCTAAGAAAAAAGATGGTAAATATCTGAGTATTTAATGACTCTGTGTCTGTAAGAACTTCAAAGTACAAATTGCAAAACAAAGACCTGTCTTCATAGTGCTGGTGTTGAAGACTTTGCAGTCCGTTTGATAGGCAATAATTTGTACATATTAAAATTGGAAGGAAAGTGAGTTAGCAGAATGTAGGCAAAAGGGAGAAGGCAGAGTGGCATGCAAATGGGAAGTCCCACAGGGAAAGGCATTGAGCTGACATAGGTTAAAGATTTAAAGGAAGATCTGGGAAATGAAAGACATTATTGCTGAAATAATGCTATTTTCCATGTTGGTTATGTTTTGTGTCTCAGTACACTATGAAAATAACCAAAAAACAGCTTCATGAAGTTGACGTATTACAATATCTGGAATTTAAGCCTTTACATAAGAAAATATGCTTAAAAGAATAAATTCCTAGTGACAGGAGTTTAAGGCTAGTAACATGTTGTCAGAGCACATTGTAGACTTGAACCCAAGTTCCATGCCAAAGATGTGACAAGGTAACACTTGTTCTGATATTGTTAAACTGTAGTTTTAAATTATGAAGAATCAGCTTACTACATTAAATTATATAGTTCACTAATTTTCATAAGTTGTTGTCCTATTATCTGTATTAATGTAATTTGACATTAAAACAGCTGATTACATCTTTTTTTGGTATTTAAAAAACTTACCTGGTAAAATAATTACAAAATCGAACAACCTACTAAGAGACTTTCAATATACTAATGAACCTAAAATTGGGGAAGTGAGGGATTGACATTACAAGCTATACTCAGACTAAATTGTCAACCCGCAACATACATAAGAAGTATTATATTACTGCAATATTTCTTAAATTTTATGCACATTAAAAACATTTGGAAAAATATTTTCAAAGCTTGCAGTTATAGGCCACATTGTCCACATTTACTGAGGGATTGTGCTGGTATGCTTTAAAAAACATTCCTAGGTTATCTTTGGAAAGCCTTGAAAAAACCTACAATATTACCCTCAAATATTTCAAAGGGTAGACAAGCATTATTTTGTGTTATTCCTTTCACTTTATGGATTATAGTCCATAGCGAAGCATTCACAGTCAGTAGGTCAGATGGCCCAGAAGAGAGATTCCTTGTTTTTCTTATCGATTATTGTAGAAGTCAAATGTCTGCCACTGTGCATTCAATAAAGTTGATGCACACAAGGCATTTGCTGTATGCTATGATATTTACTGAACAGGCAAAGTGACACATGTTCTTGCATTATGCAATTATCCATTATTATGAAGAAAGTCTTATGCTCCGTTTATAACACATATTCACACAGCTTCACAGAAGTTTGTACAAAGGGTATCCATTTCAGAAATTATTCAGATGAATGCGTGGGACTAGGCATATAAGCAGCATCTATCCATGCATATAGACATCAACCCCATACCTAACGCTGAGGTTTCCATGGTAACTCCACAGGGAGAATTTAAAAACACCTTCCATCTCACTCCTCTGTCTTCTAGCCTTCCATGGTGTGGCTCCTGACTTAAACAGTAACAGACAACAAGACTAATAACAAGATTAATAAAGCACAGGCTTTTTAATGAAATCAGGTTTGGTACTAAGCCCTTTAGCTTTCTAATCTGTTTCCAGCAGCTCTTAAGTGCCACCCAATCACTCAGCCTCTCTCAGGAGAGCACAGAAAGACATTCCTTCTATCTTTGATCTGTTCCTTGTCACTGAAAATTATCTGCAAGAAATGCCCCACCAGAATTTCTTTTTGCTAGTTATAGTGCTGAGAAATAGCCTTTTTGGGGGTCCTTTGTTTAAAATCAGCATTTGCTTTGGATACTGACAAGATCCTCAGTTCTTTAAGCTGTATCAAATGACACAAAGTCCTTGCCTAGGTATAAATAATCAAATAGAATCTCAGAGAGCTGGTCTCTGCCCTTCAGACTATTTTATTTAAGATGGATTGTACTGCTATGGATAAATAGGGGCAGAAGGACACACAGTCATTGAGATAGTAAGTGTTTCATTGATGAGAAAGGTCCTCCCCTCATACACAGTAGACAGTTAAGTGCCTTCTAAGGATGGGGTAAACTTAGTTGATTGGGTTGCCCTGAAAAGAACATAAGCCATTATTGCATTTGTATCACACTGGTGAATGCCAAGTCCTGGTGGTAGAAATCTAATGCGGCTCTGCACACAGCTCTCCGCTCTGTGCTGTCCAGGTGGGAGGTCTCACCACTCTCTGCGTTAACGCTCCATTCATCCAAATGCTCCTGTGACCTCAGGACAACCAAAGCATGGTTTCAATAGCACAGTCAGGCCTTTTCTACTGTTGTAGACACCTTGCTGCATAGTCACATGACCTTTGAAATCCTTTGGAGGACATGGACTTTCCACGTGCAAGTAGACCAAACTTTGCTAGAGGAATAAAGTGGGTACTCTGCTCTTCATTCTAGCCAGGGCGTAAGTCAGAGACCAGAATGAATTATTAATTATGTTGTCAGTGATTTACTGGGCATTTTCTTACTTTTCCAAAGTTATATTCAAGGTTTAATTGTACTGAATAACACAGTACAATAACACAGTGGATTACATAGCAGACATGAATTTCCCACAATTCTGATAGGTGTGAGTCCAAGATCAGAGTGGCTTCTTCGTCACATTCTGGGAGAATTCATCATCATGGTTGGCAGATGGCTGACATCATTTCTGTCCTTACTTTTCAGAGAAATGCAGAGGCTGCATCATCTCTCAGGAATACTGATTCCAACACAAAGACTCCTCTTCTAGGCCCTCATCCCTCTCCAGACCTACTTTCTAATGTCCCTGTAGAGATTAGGGTTTCAAAACACATATATTCAGAAAGACTTACATATGCACTCTGTAGTAGCTCAGAACTGCTAAAGATGAAAATTTCTACCCTCAAGGAACTTATATATATTAAACAGATGCATGAAATAATCCAAAGCCTAGGCCCACTGGTGTTTAAAATCAGTCTTGTAGGAAATTAAGGGGCAGAAAAAATTTTTGATATAGGTAAAAAATAAGAGAGTTCATATTGCATAATATATGTGTGTGCTACCTCCTTACACATGGCTGTATTTATTTGGTCCTTTGTAATAAGAATAGGAATCAATTTCATTTCCTTTTCAGAAAGGAAACCAAAATTTAGAACTTTTATATAATTCAATGAAGTCATACATGGGGTTGAAATTCAGGGTTCTTTGATGCCTTTTATCATACTTGAGCTCATGCACGAATTGGAAATGGAAGAGAAGGATGTGAACTGGCAGAACTGGCAGATTATAGGAGAGAAAATAATTGTTAGACAAAAGGAGATGAGCAGCAAAGTGCAGATGTACAACTGGGCTGCTTTTCCAGAGGAAGTAAGTCTCCTCCCTAACAGTAGCTTTTTTTTTTATACTAACAACAAAACAAAAAGATTTGCTACTTTTTAGCATAGAGTTTGAATGATTGCAACAGGTACTTTGCATGGACACTGCCTGCAGCTTAAGATAACACTGTGGTAAAGAAGATAGTTCTGTCGCTCTCCCTCCTTTGTAGGTGAAGCACCAAAGGGAGACATGTAGTCTGAGGACTGGTATCTTAAAATTGGTAATGAGTGCGACAAAACTTGAAGACGCTTTGAACCCATACGTGTTACTCTTAAGTGTCCTTTTCTTTGAAGGCTTACGCAGTAATTCAAAAGTCAAGGAAATCAGTGGTAGTATTGTCTTTGAGCAAGTGGCTAAGTAAAATGATCTTGGAGCCTTTCAAAGAGTTCTTGATTTTCTAGCATTACACATTTATTGTAGCCAAGATGAAATCAGAAAAACTACACATTTCCAAAGACATTCAGTAATTTAACTCATGCTTATCTTCTACATCAGGCACATTCCTATCACCTAAAATTCACCTGGTCGAGCTGCTTGAGCACCAGTGTAGGATGTAATTGATGGGATCAGTGCCTGTTAGAGCTTGAGGTGATTGGCTTACAGAATTTAAAGAGCTGGCTCAAACCAGTTAACTGATTCCCCTATTTAGATGCAGATTGGAGCAAAGATGTAACTGAATGAAGAACCTGAGCTTTTTATCTTTATGGAATTAGAAAGTAAATAGCTGGTGCCAAATATAATGAGAACTTGTAGAGTAGAAGTTGGCTGCTATTCTACTCCATGCCATACCGGACTAGAATTGAGCAACCTGTAAAGTGAGATGAATGTGCTGTGTTAAGAGCTAGTCAGAGACATGGATAGGTACCTACTCTCCAAAGGCTATTTGAGGACCTCTCTAGTTTCGCCTCAGGAAAACACAAAATTCATGTTGCCTGTAGTTGTGAGGTTTTTTTCCCGCTCCAGAAAGATGAAAGTCTTACTAAGATTTCACCCCAGTAAAGTGTGGGAGTGGTAACCAAATATTTTCATCCCTTAGTGATGATGGCTTTACTAATCCTCGTTCCCTTCCTGCCCTTTTCTAGAATCTCTTATTGGGGCCGAAGGGCATATCAAACAGTTCTACCAGTCACCAAGACTATCCTCTGAGCTTTAGAATTTGGGAAAAATAGAATGTTGAGGCAGGATTAAGAACCTCTAGAAATTAAAGTTAGGTTTTCTTGGCCCAACTAATGCTGAAAAGAGCTATTTTGAGAAGATAAACTCTGTGACTTACATTTGTCTATATGAAACAAAGATCAAGTACAATCTCGGGGTATTTATGTTAAAAATATAGCATTTTATACATTTACATTTATCCTTTGCACATAGCATATTTACAGTATAAATTAAGCCTTTTTCTTTTTAAAGTATTCAGAGTTATTACTATTTAGGCTTTGAGATTCTAAATGATATAAGACCTCTAGAAAGTCTGTGCTGGTCTATTCCATCAGTAAATTTCCTAACTGCTTTCTCTTTCCCTAACTCTCCAGTATTCAGGAAGTGTTTCATCCACCATAGTCAAGGTTATTATTTTTTTTTAGGAAACAGATGCCAATGATTTTCACCTACAGAGGAAAAGGAAAGGAATCAGAAATGGTCAGAAGAGTCACCTAGTGCTACTTGAAAAGATACTAAGAATTAATATAACTTTGTACTCTGGCAGAAGTGTTTAGGCCCATTAGACTTGAGAATTATTTGGAAACATAATTTGCATTGTTTCCATTTTTAAACATGTTCATTGTAACGCCTTCTGCGCCCTTTATTTTCCGTGTTATTCAGATGCCACCAAATACTCAGCCTATGGTAGTTAATATGGAGGACACACATTGTGGGGTAATTCAAGAGAAAACTGAGGTTTGGACAAATACCTCTTCTCTTGACCTTCAGCAAATCATTTCCTCAGGAATAAACTGGGAGTTAACCACAGGTATCAAGCCCCAGGGATGTTGTGGCATTAGAAGGTTTTGTAAATTCCTTGAATGACCTAAGGAACTAAGCTACATCCATACTAAACTGTTATTGCAGTTCAGTAGCATTTAACTTTTCTGCTTTCTTCCTCCTAATCTCGATATATGTACTGAAGGTGAGGAGAAGGAGAACTGAAGCCATAGGGATTGAAGAGAACATGCTTTCCGATTCAAGTTGGACACCTAGATGGGTTACCAAGATTCAAACCAGGACCAGAGATCATAGGAAATGTAGGATTCATGGAGGCTTCTTTAGAGACACCAACGTTAGCATATAGGATACAAAACTAGTTTTCTGTTTGGGTGAGTAGAAGGAAAACTGCTAGTTAGCATAGCTATAGTGTGTCTAACTGGCAAATAGTTAAAAAGTCAATCTGCAAAGCATACCACAGTAACAAATAGGAAGACCTCACATCCAATGTTAAAAATGAGTTCATACAAATTAAAATGAAAAGTGGGGGAATTATAATATCAAGACTAAAAGGAAAAATAAATATTCAAGATAGGTATTTCCAAATAATTCCCTTCAAATTGCATAACTCACAGACATCATACTTTATATTTATTCTTCCCTATTCTTAAAATTAAGGCATTTCAAACTATAGTGGCATCCTTTTGAATGTTGTAGTTCATGGATGATGAGTATCTTTGCAGGAAATATTGATGTTCTCCATTGGATTGCATTTAATTTACATAAATAATACTTCTCGGACCAGTTGATCTCATCATATTAATATATATGTGAACTCTATGTATTAAATATAAAAATACATATATAATAGAAATGCAAAATGTAAGTTTTTAATTTACTAAAATATTTTAAGAAAAGAATGTCTTTAGTAACATAATGATCATGGTGACAAACTTTGTTACTGTTGTTCCTAGGTAAATAGTTTTAGTTACTTGCATTGATAACAAATGAAATTAGAGACAAATG
Source organism: Dipodomys ordii (assembly GCF_000151885.1). NCBI lineage: Eukaryota > Metazoa > Chordata > Mammalia > Rodentia > Heteromyidae > Dipodomys > Dipodomys ordii. Next base: position 12,521,085 of record NW_012267226.1, read on the forward strand.
ACCATACCTTGGCCAAATAATGGGTTCCTAGCTTATCCAAAGAAATTCCATTTCTTATCAGCGTTTCAACAATACTTATTGAACTTGATTTCACATGAAATAAGGGTTATGTGTACATAGGTACAAAACTGAAAGTGGTAGGAGTTATCTCTGAGCAGGAGTTGGCTTATGTTCTCAGTGACAGTTTGTATCATCTTAGAGAGACCTTTCTGCTACTTGTAGTACTTTCTGTAGTGAGTGACTCGTAAATACACTTTTTGCTGGATGTTTGTAAAACATTCCTGTGTTTTTAAACAGCCAAGGCCTATTTGTAACTAATATAAGGGAAAATTAACATTAATCATTTTCATATTCATTATACCTTTTATGTTTTACTTAATAACACATGTTTAGAAAAACATCTGCCATATTTTTTCACTCCTGTTGAAGTCTATTTTAAGTGAGCTAACTTAATCTGTCACATACAACTTTATCTTTTACATGGCAAAGTAATTCAGGCTGAGTTCAAGAACTAATAAAGTGGGTCAGTCACTATCTCTAGGGCTGAAACACAATCATTTGACCCTTAAAGCAAAAAATGCAGCTGTTGTCTCTAAACAACTAACATGTGTTCCACAGTCCTTGCAGCAACTCTGACTTGAAAGAGAAAGCTCAGTATGAGAAATGTCTGAAACATTTTAAAGACTGATAAAAATCATGTAGTTCTAAGGTTTTCTTCTCATTATCATGGCATTTTTTTCTGTCTTAATGTTTGAAGTTATTACCAGAGTACTTAATTTCTCTTACCATGAAATGAATGCTGTTGACTGGGTCTTGCTCCACCTCTAGCCTTCTAGACCTCTGCAGCTTTGCTCCTGTTTGCTGCAGTTCAGTCAGGTTATGTAAGCAAAGCAAAAATAAATTAATGAGCAATTTTAAAAGACCAAGGTGGCAGTACTAAGTGTTATTTCTTTTGAATTTTTTCTCTTTACACTTTAAACATGTTGTTCTATAATGAGTTAAGGTTAAGGAAAAAAATGTGCCAACTTGGATGAACACTAACAAATTACAAAACATTGTTCAAAAGAGTTCTGTTTCATTCTCCAGATGATCTAATGTGGTTTATTCTTTTATAACTTCACACTTTTGTATAAGACTTTCATTACCCTTGAGATAAACTACTGACATCAATGATCTGATGAAAGTGACTTATTAGTCATTATTTTATTGTGTATTGAAAGGAGCAAAAGAAATGTGTAGTTATTTAACAAATATGTACAATCCATTAGATGCCTCATATCAGGATGTAATATAATCAAATTTTAAAGGATATCTATAAATCAGGTGTTGGAGAGGGAAACATCCCCCTATACTCTAAATGAAATTACAATTATCAGTCATAGTTCCATGAGCATTAATGAGTGAAATTCTTTTCACCTTTTTCTCAAAATATGACACAATTTATTACAAATTGAGATTTATAACATTTAAAAAGTGATAAGGTAAAATACAGCTCAGGCATAGAGCACTTGCCTAACTGAATTTGATCCCAAACATTGCAGTATAAAATAAATATAATTTTTTATGTTCACCATAGCTCTAATATTGGAAGATAGAGGCCTAAGTCACTTCTGAGTCTCCACTTAGTCCTTTGATAATGTAGTATGCAAAAAATTATGTGAAGAACATACCTACCAAATGAGATTCCTTCATAAATGATGATTCATATGAAGTCTTCTACTGCATATTACTCATGGTAGACAATGATTTCAATCATGTTTTTGAAAATAAATGAATGTTTTAAAAGTACAACCTGTACAGATGATATATTTCCTGAGATTTTTTTTTTCTGAGCATTGACTGAGGTCATTAGAGAAATTCTGAAAACAAGACCAGAAAATGACAAAGAGACACTACAATTGCTTTTGTTTTGTCTCTAAAAAACAATGGCACTCACCTTAGGGCACTTTTCTGGTCTACTTATTTCTAGCCTCTATTGAGACTTTCAGTCTGTAAAGGAAAAGTCCATATCAGTATTGACCGAATTACAAAGAATCTTTTGACTTTGTATACATTTCTTTTTTAAAAAAGTTGTAACTATTCACTAGACAGATTTTAAAATTTTAGCCAATGAGAATTAAATTGGCCCAGTTAATATTTTGAAAATATATTTTAAAATTATAAATATAATATTTTTAAAAATATGTAAATCACAAACAAGCATAAAGAAAACATTCAAAACTGTAATCTTTTATTTTAATCGTTCACACCATTAGGTTGGAGTGAGGCGAATCTTTATTTTCCTTAAACAAAGCTTCAAATACATATATCTGAATATGTCCCTGCATGCGTGACCTTAACCCTCTTACCAAAATGAGGTGATCTTGGGACTGAGACCCTAGAACTGTTTGAGTGAATCCAAACAGTATCTAAAAAGAACAAAAAAAGTATATTATAGGAAACTCAGCATTTGGGACTGTTCAATAACATTCCCGGACAGAAGCAGCAGTCCTGGTGTGGCAAAATACAAAAGGAAATATGCCAGCTGTCATTTGTGGCAGTGCTATGAAGAATAACTCAGGGAGGGAGCCCAGGCCTGAGCAGGGGATCACAGACTCAAATAGAAAGTTCCGAGTTGGTTCTCATCTCTTGAGGAGTAGGTAAGTGCTCTACTGAGAAAGTTTGGGTAGATTTTCAGATTGCTCAAGGCTTGGAAGAAGCTGTTACTGAGAGAGAAGGCAAGAGTACAGCAAGTGGAAGATAGATTAGCAGCTGTTTCTCCACCATACAGCCACATTTTAGGCTTCCCCAGGGGTACGCCTGATGGATAACAGCATTGTTATCCATAGACTCACAGATTTGCAGATGAGTCTGCCAGCAGTCTAGTAGGAGATCTCATGAGCCTTAAGGGAATTTGGTTAGGAAGATAGATGGTGATGTGGGCCATAATTTCATTCTGAAGTTTCTCCTTTGTAGACGAGGTCTGGCCCTTGGGATCTGCTCTAATTCATTTTTTGGAATCTTAAAGTATACTTAGATTCAAGTCATGTGCCCAGAAAATATAAAAGTGTTGTTAGTAACTAGCTGAATGAAGAGGAGCTTTATTAAGCTCGCTGAGTAGCCAATGATAAACAGTAGAAATATAAGAATAAGCAGAGATACTCTTGATCAAGTGCTGTTAAAAAGTCCTCTGTGATGTTCATCTGATAAGTTTATACTTACATGGAATACAGGGCACATTTTTGGAAAATGAACACAATTACAATTATGTGTAATAAACTGACTGTTCAAAACAAGAATTGGATTCTAGTTCTGATTGTCCATGTATTAAGTTAGTGATCCTCCCAATGGAGTTCAATAATTTATAAAAATGAAAAATACTGACTCCCATCCAAGAGTCCTGCTTCAAAGATGTAATATAATAATGTTTGTAATAGTCTTCACAAAGTATATGCCTGTTTCTATAAACATATCCATTTAATTGCTGTTATTTAAACCAATTACAGAAGCAAAGTTTCTATTCTTATGAGGCTAAATTGTAAGAATGAGAGGAAGTGAGATAGAAATCAATTGACAGCTGGGTTAAAACTTTAACTTCTTTACCAAAGTCAAAAATGGGGATTACTAATATACTAATTATTTTTATGTAATCATATTTAAAACCAGGATAAATACATTAGTTATTGCATGCTAATTATGCCTCAAACCCCAGTCAACCAAAGAGAGGAATCATAATAAAATAATGGACTCAGGGGCTGGGAAGGTGGCTCAGTGGTAGAGTGCTTGCCTTGCATGCATGAGGCCCTGCGTTCAATTCCTCAGCACCACATAAGCAAAAAAAAAAAAACCAAAAAGGGCCCCGTGGCTCAAGTGGTAGAGTGCTAGCTTTGAGCTGAAGAGCTGAGGGACAGCGCCCAGGCCCAGAGTTCAGGCCCCATGACCAAACCCAAAAATAAATAAATAAATAAATAAATAATGGACTCATCACAGAGGACCGCATGAACAGACATTTTGTTTTACCATAATTTTCTTATTCAGCTTCTATTAGAATACTAGAATATAATGATGTCCTTCAAGATAGATAAATCTGAAATGGGAGTGATTTCATGGGGCTAAAGCTTTGCTCCTGGGATCCACTATACCACTCCTGAAGTACAGATTTTTCTTTAGATCCAGTGAGGCATAAGATGGGTTTGAAATCATCCTTCCCTCTGGATGCTGAATACATTCACGCAAAAGAGAGCAAGCCTTCTGAAGAGGATGAAAAGCATGGACTAAATTTTTGTTTGAAGTCTGAGGGATACTGTCAGGAGAAACTTGAGAACGTATTCTCCAAGGTCACACTTCCCACAGTCTGACTGGTCCAGGCTGAAGGAATCAGATCTTCTGCTGACATCTTGAAAGTGAAGACCTGGTCAGGTGCAGCCCCTGCCCTTTATTGTTTATGCTGTGCTGTTAACTCCTCTGTGCCTTACTTCCTCACGTTAAAATCTAAGCAGAATGTGTTTTAGCAGCTCACTGGATTGATAGGATACACAAGGACCATGTTTGATTAGCATGCTTCAAACAGGACTTAGAAATTCTCCTGGAATTGGCATGGAGTAGGGAACTATGAGAGACATTGCAATGCAAATGACTGTCCTTGAAGAAAGGGCAAACAATAATGCAGTCTAAAGAGGTACACTGTTTGATAATGAGGAAATGAAAATAGACCTGCTTTTGCTAGAAAATGAAGAATGACCTCTTAAGAGAATGAAGAAGGGCCACTTAAGGAAATAGGACTCTTCAGGTTTAGATTTATGATGTATTGATTTTAAAGACAAACTAAACACTGAAGCTCAGACTTGTAATCATCACTGTCACGACTTAGATCTAAATGTCCCTCAAGTGCTCAGATGTTGAGGGCTTTGGCACCAATGAATCATCATTCGGAAGATCATAGATGAGTCATGGATTAATCCTGATGGTGGAGAGGCAGAGGAAGATGGTGAACTAGAAGGGACTATTTCCCACCCCATAAGGAAGAAATTTGATGAGATGTTGAAAGTGACAAGATATAGAAAGTGAGGCCTAGTTGAAGGGAGTGGATATTTGGGGGCAACATACACTGGGGCTGTATCTTGTCCATAGTCCATAGTCCCTTTCTCTTTCTCTCTCCCATTCTCTGTCCTTCCTCTCTCCTTACTGATGACCTTGAGGTGAGCAGCCATTATGTGTTATCTCCTGAGGTCCAGAAACAATTGAACAATAAGCCCTGGACTAAAACCACAAGCTAAAAAATAACGTATCTTTCTTTTACAATGTTGCTCTCAAGTATTTTCTCACAGTAACAGAAAGCTGACTCACAAGGTCAGATTTGTATGTGGGCGCATTTTTGTTTGTTTGTTTGCTTGCTTGTTTCTGGCAGATCTGGGATTTGAACTCAGGGTTTTGTGTTTCCTTGGCAGGTGTTCTACTTTAGTAGTTTTTAGAATATTTTACATTGATGGGCAATCATTACTATCTATTTCTGGAACACCATCATCGACTCAGAAGTAAAAGTAAATCATATCCCACGAATTATTCACTTCCTATTCCTACCCACTAATCTGCTTTCTGCTCTATAGATTTGCATATTCTGGATATTTTAATGTCTGTGGAATCATACAAAAATGGAGCTTTTGAGTTGGTCTTATTTTTTACATAGCCAAATTTTTTTATTCACATTTTTATGGTTGAAAATATTTCATGTTAATGTATCAACCATATTTCGTTTAACCATTAATCAATGCATAGTTTTTATTGTTGTTGTTTGTTTGTTTTTGCCAGTCCTGGTGCTCAGGTCTTGGGCACTGTCCCTGAGCTTCTCTTGCTCAAGGCTAGCACTCTATCACTTGAGCCATAGCGCTACTTCTGGCTTTTTCAGTTTATGTGGTGCTGAGGAATCAAACCAAGGGCTTCATTCATGCTATACAAGCACTCTACCACTAGGCCACATTCCCAACCCCAATGGATAGATTTTTATGTCATTCCCACCATTTGGATCTTTTGAATAATATTTTATTGTTATTCATGAATATTCAATTTTGCTTGAATCCACTGTTGAAACTTAACTGGGCACTTTACCTTCTGTACTGGGGCTAAGCTCCCTTCACAGCATGTTTGCTGTTATTCAGGCTTTGTTGCCTTTCCATACTCACCACTCCCATGTTCTGTGCCATGCTCATATATGACTAAGGCTGCTGCATATCTTTATGTGTTTTGTTTGCTTATGTTTAGCCCCTGGCTGAAATGCCCACAGCATTTCTCATTGTTCTCAGGTCCTCTCTTTCTTCCCTCTCTTCCTTCTTCCCTCCCTCCCTCTTTTCCTCCCTGCCTCCCTGCCTACCTGCCTGCCTTCCTTCCTTCGTTCGTTCGTTCGTTCCTTCCTTCCTTCCTTCCTTCCTTCTTTCCTTTTTTCTCCCTCCCTCCCGTCCTTCCTTTTGATGTACTGGGGATTAAACATGCAGAGCCTCTTGCTTATTAGATCGTTGCTCTGTATCCCATTGCTTTTGTGTTTTTGTTTTTTTTAGACAGGTCTCACTAACTTTGCCTATAGTACCTCAAATTCATGACCCTCATTGCTTGTACCTCCAGAATAGGTGGAATTACAGCACGTATCACCAAGCTTGGCTTACTTTCTTCATTCCTGCTTAGCTACTAAGCAAATGCATTCCTTCATCTCTAGGCTGGCTCTTTTCTATTGCACTTGCTCATGTGAACATAGACGTCAGGGCTTTACAGTGAGTCCCAGGGAGGTCTACACTGTCCGATTCCGTTCTGAATTCCAGAGAAGTGTTTGACCACAAATTACCTATTTCATAAAAGTTTGACGACTAAATGACTAAATATGTAGATCCTTTATACAACTACTTGAAGATAATAAAAATGTGTAGCTGTATTTTATATAGGAGGAGGAGAGGTGAGTTCTATGTAATTACTTCACCCTACCTATAACAATTTATTTCATCTCTGTACATCTCTATCTCAGTCAGTTCATCTTATTTTTTTGCCAGTCCCAAGCCTTAAACTCAGGGCCAGGGTGCTGTCCCTCAGAGCTTCTTTTGTTCAAGGCTAGGGCTCTACCACTTGAGATACTTCCTGCTTTTTTCTGAGTAATTTATTGGAGATAAAAGTCTCATAGACTTTCCTGCCTGGACTGGCTTAAACTAGGAACCTCAGATCTCAGCCTTCTGAGTAGCTAGGATTATAGACATGAACCACCAGTGTTGTTCTTGCTTACGATTTTTTATTAGAATATATTAGTTGTAAAGGTGGGTTATGTATTTCCATCCATATAAAAACGTACCCTGACTAAACAACCCCTCCAGATCTCTTCTTTATCCCCCTACCCTCTTCTTCCTCCCTGTTCTTCTTAGCACAAGTTCAGCAGGTTTCATTGCTCTATTTTCATAGATGCATATGAAGTATTTTACCCATATTTACCTTCATTCGCCTTCTCTTGTGGCCTCCCAACACAGCATTTTTTTACTTTACTGTGTTTTTTTTATTCATGTTTTTAGTGTACATTAATCATACAATGGGGTTTCAGCAGTCAGTCTTCCAAATCAGTCTACAGATGAAGGTCTAGATGTAGAGAGCAACAGTGGAAATGGTCAGAATAGATAAGGACACTTAGGGCACTTCAATCTTTACCTCCATGTCAAATCGTAATTATAGACTAAAATACGCTCAGATACAATATGAAAATTCCCAGTTGTGTCATTTGAACACCCAGGCGCTGGTCATGTGATCACCAGCTACATATTCATTTTGACTCAATAATTTAAAATATTCAATGGGGTAGGTGATGGAAGCTTTTTTCCACATGAATTCAAATATATTCAAAATGCATTCAACCCATCATCAGCTCTTAATTGGCTATGCTAATAAGGGACAAAACTGCATATTTTATTCCAAGTGGAAAGTTCTCACCATGCCCCCATCCAAACAAATTATATGTTTAAGACATGATCAAGCTCAGTCACTATTTCTGAGAAGCAATCCTGGTGATTCCAGCCCAATTTCAATGTCTCCTTTCTCTCTCACCATTATACTTTTCATCTTTCTGTCCCATAGCACCTGCCTCTGTCCTGTATGCTTCAATGTGCCTATCTCTCCCCACTAGGAAGTCCTGTTTCATGGAAATACAGGCCACGTTTTACCGACAGAGAGCGCTATACCAACAGGGGCTCAGTCAAAGATGAGGAATGAATCTCATTCACATTTAAGTAAGTTTTGTATAAATCTGATGTTACTGAACAATGAAGTCTCACAGTAATGCACACTTCAGTGAGGCCATCCTGTGGAATTCAGCAGGAAACATTCCATTAAAATATAGAAAGAAGCCGGGCGCTGGTGGCTCACACCTATCATCCTAGCTACTAAGGAGGCTGAGATCTGAGGATCACAGTTCAAAGCCAGCCCGGGCAGGAAAGTCTGTGAGACTCTTACCTCCAATAAACCTCTAGAAAATTGGAAGTGGCACTGTGGTTCAAGTGGTAGAGTGCTAGCCTTGAGCTGAAGAGCTTTAGCACCTAAGCCCAAGTTCAAGCCCCATGACCAACAAAAAATAAAATTAAACTAAAAAGAAAACATAGAGTGAAAGAAATCACCTTCACACCCCTCAGTATGAGGTTTGAGAAAGGCCAGATTGTAGGCAGATGATTATGGAAGCCTATGAAGAGAAGTCTTGACCATTTTCTAGGTTGGAGAATAATTCCTCCTCATGGTTAAATAGGCATGTCCATGTTAATTTACAGGCAATTTATTTCTCATTTTATATTTAATCACAATTTGGAATTAAAACAATTAGTTTTTATATTTTTGTCACAGTTTTGGAATTTCAAACAATTACTGTAATCTAGAACTGACAGGTTCAAAAACAAAGTATTTTTTAGTCCATGCCTTTCAACTCATAAGATGCTCAAAAATAAGGAACAACTGTTAAATTATTGTGCAGAATTATTTTGATAGGGGAAAAGAAGGATGCCAAATATTACACACAACTCAATAGTTTCTTTTGCCTGGTCATAAATCATAACATTGCATCATAATATATTTATAATATGTTAATAAATTTATTAAATGAACCAAAAAATCATAAGCTCAGAATTAAAGTGACTGCATAATTGCCAGTAAATGTAATTTTCTAGTTATTAAATAAGCTTTTATAAGCCAGCTGCAGCGGTACGATGTCTGCTGACTTACAAAATAGCTTCAAAAGAGTTCTTATTTATGGATCCATAAGTACAGGGACAAAAATATGAGAAGTAATTCCTGAATTGTCTCTGGTGAGTTGATTGTCAGTGAAACCAAGAAATATGAAATAGAAATAATAATTTGTGGGGGGGAAGCACTACTCAAATTTCCATTGATGTTTTCATTATAAACTCCAATTGGAGAATCTTTTTCTTGGTCATCTGTCCTATCATCAAACAAAATTTGGCAGAAAGCCAAAAAGCTCTGGGGAGCTTTAGTTTTTATTTTGCTATTGTCTTCCTCTCTATGAAAAGCCTTTGTAACCAGAATTTCCTCTCAGTATTGTAAATCATTTTTATGATGACACACCTTCTCAGGTTGGCACAAGCTGCAGATTTGTTTCTTTTGTCTTTTGAGAGTTGTTTTATATAGAGGAAAATGTAAAATTCTATGAATTTCCAGTTTGAAAGGAATGAGGGAATTCACACACCAACTTCAAGAAATGTGTGCCAGAACCTTTTTCTAACTGTTGGTACTCCATAGAAACATAATTTTAGCTTTGTCATTAACAACCCGCATTTCTCTGGTACTTGAATATTATGTATCCCACATATTCCCACCTTTGGATTTAGATAAGCTAATGGAGCTTGTTACTGACTTGATAAAAAATGATCTTTGGCTTCAAGTAAAAGAAAAAAAAGTTGCTCCTCATTGTATCTAGTTTCTGCCTCAAGACAAAGCTTATTACACAACTCACATTCAAGTTGAAATGAAGAAAGTGTTTACTCTCACCTTTCCCGTAATGATCAGTACCTGACCTTGCTTCTGCACTCAAGGAGTTTTAATTGTATACCTGCTAGTGATTCCTGATGATCTATGCACAGAAATGAAAGCAGGGGAAAATGAGGTCAGGCCTATACGGTGGCATCAGTGTTTCATGGAGCAACATACGCATGGTCAGCGTCTGGAAAAACAGAACTGGGAGGAGTAAATTAGTGAGAAGAAGTGAAGACAATTTAACAAAGCCTTCAGGGTTTTTCCTTGCACAGCAACTTTATTGCTCTTGCCTATTGAAATCTAGCCATGACGTCAGAGCAGAGAAAGAAGCTGATCTGTTTTCCATGTGAGACTTAACCAGTAGCTCCTTATACAATAAAAATAAAATAAAATACTTTTTTGAGACTACTGGTTCCAGAGAACAAGCCAGGTATGATATAACACCATTTATTTTTCCTTAGTAACACACAGCACATATTATAATTTTGTCCTTACTCATGACATAATTTGTACAACATATTTCAGCTCTCCATGTCAGGGATTATGTCTTGATTCTCTGTTCACATTTTGGACAATCAATACCCAGAGTAGTGTCTGGTTCATTGAGGGAATTCAACATTTTATTTGAGTGAATAAATGGAAAAAAACAGTTCTGAAGTGTAACAGCTGTAGACCACTCCAAACTTGCCCATTGTATGATGACGGATGGGTTATTATTTATTAAGACCATGGATTTTTGGAACCGGTTGGACACCGATGTAGATCATTGTGTGGCAGTATTGGCTTGTTCTGAGCTCCAGACCCAGCATAGGAAAAGAAGCTGGTTGGTTTGTTATTATTATTAAAGAAATATATTTTTGTGGCTTTTGCAAATGGAGTTGCATTCCTAATGTCTCACTCTGCTTATACATAGGTGGTACGTAGAAATGCTACTGGTTTTTGTGGGCTAATTTTGTATGCTGCTACTTTGCTAAAGTTATTGGTCAGCTCTAGGAGCTGGGGGATGGAGTTATGTCATCTGCAAATAGGGATAGTTGAACTTATTCATTCCCTATGTGAATCCCTTTTATGTCTTTTTCTTGCCTTATTGCTCTGGCGAGGAATTCCAGAACTTGATTGAAGAGGACTGGAGAGAGCGGACATCCTTGCCTTGTTCCTGATTTTAGAGGGAATGGTTTTAGTTTTTTACCCATCAGTATGAAGCTGGCTGTTAGACTGTCATAGATATCCTTTATTATTTTGAGGTATTCTTCTTCTATTTCTAGCTTCCCCAGAGCTTTCAACATGAGTGGATGTTGGATACTCTGAGGGAGGAAACAAGGGCACAATGCTTATGTGCTTCTGATCATATAAAATAACAATCATCAAATGAACTCCAGAAAATGAAACAAGAGGTTTCTTCTTTGTTGTTGTTTTTGTTTTCTGTCCTTTTTGTCTTGTTTGTTCATGTATCGATCTTTGGAGGATAAGGGAGGGAACACAGAAATGCAGAGACAAAGGGTGAACAAAACAGCATCATACTCACTAGACAATAGGTTGAAAATTAAGTTTAAAACTTGTGGGTGGGGACAGGAGGGAAAAACTGAGAGAGAGTGAAGGAAGGGGTGACATTGTCCAAAAGGAAATGTACTCATTACCTGACTTAACCCCTGTGACCCTCTGTGTATCACCTTCATAATAATTAAAAAATTAAAAAACCACAAAAGAAATAAAGGCTGAACATGCCTACTGCACTATCTACTGTTCAATAATTCCTGATATTTATATACTAGTATTATGTATATATGGATGTGCTTATAATGCTTGAGAGAGGGTTAAATGCACAATGCAACCAGATTCACTGAAATGATTCACAGACATTTATGGTTTATAGAAATCTAACTTTCTCCAAATCCCTTTTAAAATGCTTTATTAGACCATCTCTGGAATTTACCTAACTGTAAAATTCAGTTACATTATTAAAATCTCAATGTTAAAGCCTGGGGAAAAGTATGAAGATAACTGACCAATTCAGGTCTCATTGTCTCTTTATTCGGAGATTGGAGACAGTTTCAGGAATTGAAAGGTTTCTCTTTTTCCTCTATTCTTCCCTTCTTCTTTCCTCTCTTTCTTCCTCTGTTCATCTTTCTCTTTCCACCCCTCCTTTTTTTCCCTCTCAATCTGAGTATGTTTCACTGTGTGTGAGAGACAGATAGATGGACCCTCTGATGAACCGATAGAGAGGGTCAAATAAGATTTTTTTTAAGAATTCAACTCACAAAAGTCTCTTGAGAAGGCACAAAACTGGGGAGACTGGATGGAGCTAACTACCAATACAAGAAGAGGCTCATTGGGCTGGGAAGGTGGCTCAGTGGTAGAGCGCTTGCCTTGCATGCATGAGGCCCTGGGTTCAATTCCTCAGCACCACATAAGCAAAAAGAAAATGCCCGAAGTGGTGCTGTGGCTCAAGTGGTAGAGCGCTAGCCTTGAGCTGAAGAGCTGAGGGACAGCGCCCAGGCCCAGAGTTCAGGCCCACGAACCGACAAAAAAAAAAACAACAAAAAAAAGAAGAGGCTCATGATATGCAGATAAGAAACACAATTTCTTGGCTAGGACAGATTCTATTTATTTAAATGTTAAAAAGACATCCAAAGCTCCCAAGTTGAGTCTAGTTCCTAATGAAAGAGACTACTATCAGCTGCAGCAATATAATGACTATCTTGAACTTTTCATAAATTTAATGAGAAAGAATAATGTCCACTTAAGCCACCTAATTTTCTTAGTCACTTTCACTCAGTAAAACTGCATCGTCCATATTTTGTTCAGAATAGATGAACAAGTACCTTTGTATTTCAAACAAAGTAAATGTAAAAGTAGTGAAGAAAATGCAGGTTAAATTGACACTATAGAATTTATCTATGCATCAGGAAAATTTTACAAGTTTAAAAATATTTACCTGCATTTATTTTATAGAGAATATCACTCAAATGTTCAGGTACTTTTAGATCTTAGATTCATATGAAGGTAGATAGAGAAATATTTCCATCAGTTTACATTATACTTAGCTGCCTAAAATGGTTATCTGGAAGCTTCTTTGCAGAAATATTAATTTTCCCTATTTAGAGTTAAATTGTCTACTTACATTTCTGTGTAAGTCCATGAGACTTAAAAATATGTCTTCCATTTCAAATCCTTAATTTATCTTAAATATGGAAGGTCCTGGGCACTGTTCCTGAGCTTTTTTTTCCCAAGGCTAGCTCTCTGCCACTCGAGCCACAGCCCCACTTCCAGCATTGTGCTGGCTAATTGGAAATTACTTTCATGGACCTTCCTGCCCAGGCTAGCTTCAAACCATGATCCTCAATTCTCAGCCTCCTGAGTAGCTTGAATTGCAGGTATGAGCTACAAATTCCTTACTCAGATGTGGCTTTTTGAAGGGAAAAATAATTCTCCCTCTCTCCCTCTATCTCTCTGTCTCTCTGTCTCTGTCTCTGTCTCTGTCTCTCTCTCTCTCTCTTGAATTCTGGGCCTGAACACTGTCCCTCAGCTCTTCAGCTCAAGGCTAGCACCCTACCACTTGAGCCACTGTAAGAGTTTCACAGCTTTTTTTGCATGAGCTGGCTTTGAACCACGATCCTCAGATCTCAGCCTCCTGAGTAGCTAGGATTACAGGCATGAATCACCGATGCCTGGCTAATAAATAAAACTCTTGCTGGACACTCTAGTCAAACCTTCAGTTACTTTCATTTGCATTTTGCTTTTTGAAATTGCATTGGGAATGCCAAGACTTGAGTTGTATTGTGATCATTATTTTGTAGCTCTTTTTTCACCCAAATAAAAGTGTTACTTTAAAAAGTTTATACAAATTTTATTCAGGGGAGAAGTTTTGGTTGATAAATAGTCTTTGGAGTGTAACTCAAGGACAAGTGTTTATATAGGGCAAAGTCCTAAGTTCAAATTGTAGCTCTGCCAGAATAAATTTTAAGAGAATATTTAAAGAAACATAGATTTTTTTAAAGTATAGTCATACCATGTGTCTATTCAAAGTTTAGCTGTGGTTGGGAAATATTTAGAAATCGTAAGTTCTATGTATCAAATTTAGCAATGGAGTATTATTCTCGGTGATGTAGTTTTAATTTCCCTTCTAGCCTACAAAAAAAAGCATATTTTGCTAACAATTTAAGCTTCCTAAGACTTAAAAACTGGTAACATAGTCTTTGGTGGCCTTCTAGACTTTGCTTCCTTTTCTAGGCAAGTTTGTAATGTACTCGTGCTAACAGGTGCAGAGATGCACCAGTCTCCCGAAGCCTCACCCTTGGAGGCCGTGAGGCTCCTATTCCCTCAGATCCAATGCCACCTTTTGAATGTGACCTTCACAATGCTGAAGCTAAACCTATCATCCTTCCTTTCTCTTCTCTCTAGTTAACCTTCTCACTCACCCTGTTCTCTCACAAATCCCACATCCTGTCTAACACCGTTTTGTCCGTGTTGCTGGTTCACCCCTGTCCCATCTTTCTATTCTGATAAGTAACAGCTCAATACCTATCTTTTTCAAGCACTTATGCTCAATTAACCCTGTTTCTCTTTTGACCTTCTTGCAGGGCTCTGACAAACCTTTACTTCATGTAAGACATAATGAACAATCTGGCTAAATACTCATATTGTCAAGTTCATGGCACCAAATATAGTCAATTAGAGAAAAAAGTGTGGGGTAGGCACAGTGGCACATGTCTTAATCCCAGCTACGTGAGAGTTAGGTTTGAGGCCAGGTTGGACAAAATGTTGGCAAGACTCCATCTTAGTCAATAAGTTCAATGTGGCGATGCCTTGCAAGGGATGGAGGCATGAGAGCAAACAAACGGTGCTGAATCCAAACCACACAAAATCCCATTAACTTATTTTACAAGTGGTGAAATAAAGACCCACCAAAGTGAAGGTCTGTTGTTTCTAGCAAGAAAGCCAGTTTTAAAAGCCCACCATGATTCTCCACGTTTTACCCATCATACACCACCTTAAGACACAGTCAACACCAACACATATGTCGTCTTTTGCTAACTAATATCCGTATACACTTCGTCCATGTGAGTTTTTCTCCAACTGAAGGCAACAGGAGTTTTGTTACAACTAACATAATACCTCACACATTCGTGTTGGTTCTTTTCCTCATTACGACTGAGATTTCCTTGAAGAAAGAATATTAGAACATTCATAACAGTGATTCTCATTGTTTATCACCTTCCCTATCAATAAGTAAACTTATAAACTGTTAAACCTGAGTATTAACATTCTAGATAAGTAATAAAGACCTGTAATGTCATTAGGGAAATTATTTAAACTGCTTTTGTACATTTGAAACACATATAAGTTTTGAGTTATAGTCATTCTTAATAGCTATTACTATAGGGAAGCAACCTCATTAATGTTAATTAAAACCCCAACACAGCAGGTTGAAGACATACCCCAGTACAATGTTTAATTATATAAATGGGTATGGAGGGTAATTGTTTTTATATTTCATACCTGCACACATTAGTGATGAAAATTTTTCTCTAATATAGTGTGTTCAGAAAGATATTTGTAAGAATCTGAGTATTTTTAAGAAGTATTTATGAAATGACAAAAACCAAAAGCATGAAAATGGGTTACCTTTTTAAATGAACAAGCACCTTTTAGTTTTAATTGTAGATACTAGTTATTGATTATTTAGTGTCTAGTACTATGCTTTTCAGTTTCCATAGAAGATAATATTTAATTATTGATATAACCTATATTTTCATTTTGTAACTTAAGAAACTATCACAGAACAAATAGATGATATTTTCATTTGCAAATATGTCACCCCAAAAATACGTCATCCTTGGAAACAAAAAAAATTGTTTGCATGCCTAGCCCCCTTGTTAAATGGAATGAAAGCAACAGTGAACTGATACTCTTGATTTGCAATTTTGTAAATCTAAAACTATTTTTAAAAAGTTTAACAACATAACATTATAAACACTAATTTCTTATCACTTTGTTTTTAATTCACCAAATTGTATGATTACATTTGTTTACTTCACTTTTGTCACAACCAGAATAAAGATTATTAAGAAAGTCATTAACAAGTATGCCTTTATTATATGAAGAATACCAAGATGGATATACAAAACGGAATTTTCCTCATCCAGTAGGAAAAATTCTATTACATCATTTGCAAAACAATATGTAGACTAGAAAAAATTGTTAAGTAAGTCAGGTGCAGAGAGACAAGGATGCAGGTGTTCCCTCATATGTGCAAGTTAGATCTAATATATACATATACAACTAAATGCGTATGGGGTTATGTGCAAATAAACACAAAATACACACACACATACACACACACATATAATAAGTGTATGTTGGTGAGAATTCAAATGGTATAATTCCTTACTAAAACTAACTTGATCCAACAAAATGAATACCAGGAAGGTGATACAATTACTTAAAAAAAAATAACAAGGTAGTAATGACATAGAGAATGCTGTCAGAAATGTAAAAATTAGTATTCTTTTAGCCTGGAAAATTAGAAATGAAACAGAAATAATCTGAGCATCAGAGCTGATATGTAATGTGGGTGGAACATATTTTACAACTCAGAATTCTATCTTGAAGAATATTGAGACACGAAAAGCTTGCATCCAGTGGACATTTAAATATATTGCTGTATGTGGTAAAACAGTATTATTTCCCCCATCTAAACATGATGAGAGGGGAAGGAATATTTCATTAGGCTTCAGGAAAGGTTAAGTTCTTTAGAAATGTGTTTATAAGCCTGCGTTTCACCACATTAGAACATTAACAGTGAAATGAACTTTGGGCCTTGCAGGTTGTGTTGCTGGAGATCTCACCTCCTATGTTGACCACCAGCCTCTGCCAGAGGTTCACACACAGCCTGTTAGGTAAGAGTTCATCTTTTGCCATTGAGAAGAATATTTTATTTTCTTTAGAAACATGAAAATTTTTAAGTTTTTTTTTCTCCCTGTCCTTAGTGGTACCAATTACGTAGTTAAAGTTGAATAACTCTGTGCTTCTACTTTCACAGGTTAAGAGCTGTCACATGTATGCTTAGGATTTGTTAAAACTCTACTAAGAATTCTATCTTGTTCTTTTAACTATGTATTAGGATTTTCACACACACACACACACACACACACACACACACACACACACACACTAAAGAGAATACTAGTGTTTAAGTTCTGATAATTTTATTTATGTGTTATTTCCTTATGTAGACACAGTCAAAAAGGCTCCAGTGCCAGTTTTAAATGAACATCTCAGGGTAAAGAGAATTCCACCAAGACAAGTGGAAATGGGATTGGGGAAGTTGAAGTTCAGGTTGAGTTTAGGCAGTCGAGCAAAGACAAAATGTTCTGTTCCATTGAATTCAGAATTTTTGCCAGACAACCTATGGTTATTTCAAAAGTGAATGATAGAGAAGGATCAGATTAGAAGATTTTGCTGCTAGAGACCCACCTTTCAGAGTATTCCAGCACAAAGGAGGATACTTGGCAAGGATCATGTATGTCACCAAGGAAACAAATTTTGTGTATCAAACAAGATAATCGGGACCCAAGTTTAATTATCTCCCATTAGCAAAATAATTCTTCGGTAGTTAAATCTGAAACTGAAGATGTAAATAGGAAGTATAGAAAGGTCAAGTTAGTGAATGAAGTCTCCCTTGTAATAGACTTTCAAGCCTAGAAATCATGAATCCTCTATCTAATAAATACTCTGACAGAGAAAGAACTGGACACTGGGTTGGCCAAACTGTGAACGGTGAACAGTGAACAAAACTATTTCTGAAGCCATTTGCCATCTAATGTGGCTCTTCACCTCAGGAAGGAGCAGTCTGAGAGGTAACCATCCCTGCTTAAAGACTTCCAATGAGTGGGGGGCTGTTGGTTCATGAGATGATTTTTATTAGTATTATTCATTGGCTCTTATTTCATTTTTGTTCATAGTCCATCTGGAAACAAAAAGAGTAGAGAAGAGTAGAGATTAAATTTATCTAGGAGAAGGACCTCTGAATATGATTAGAACTGATACTCTTGACATATATATAGTAAGAAAATTACTATAATTGACTCACAAAATAAATAGGCTTCTCAGATTCAAAGAGTACAGTAGGTAGGGAACAGGAAATCAAATGCTAAGTATCAAAAACTTTCATGTAATGCTGTATTATGAAGCTGTGAATTCATTCATCATGCTGAGGGCAATTTTTTCAAGGTATCTTGTACTTGCTTCTTTACTTCCTATTTTGTATCCCAGTGACTTTGAATGGAAATTGTCAAGATGGTTCACAGATTTTCATCTGTGCTATGCCATAAATAGAGGCAGTGGTTTGCATGATCCTCTGTTTATTAGAGAGTAACCCCTAGATTGAAAATATCCAGTATACATTCTCCTGCATCTAGTCATCAGAGTTGTGGTTAGTGAGGAATTGGATCAGACTTGAGTTTGCTGCTGCTGTTGATGCACATCAGTGAATGAATGAACAGTAACTATGAGACGGCTGTTGGATGGCCAGCAGAGAAGCTACTGTAGATTTATTTCTCTTGACATAATTCTCCATACCTTCTAAAACAATAAAGGTACACTTGGTTATTGTTTTATATTTAGTTTTGTGTTACTGTATTTTTTAGTGTACGAATCACATTTGCTTGCAGTTTTTCTAAGACATGAAACAGAGGAATTTATATATCCATTTCCCGTTTGTTCTCTTCATGTTTACCTTCCTCCTGAACTTATTTTTTGCATGAAAGCCTTAGAAAAGAGATGCTTGGGAAAATAGTTGCACAAAAATACCATATTATCTATTTGTTGGTAGATTTATCAATGTCAGGAAACACTGGGAATTAATTCAAATAATAGAAATATATGCAAAACAAGGGTTACAGAGCAAAATGCCTTGATTTCCTGGAAGTCTCAATCACAGTAGATTAGACAAAGGAAAGTACAGAAAAGAAAGGCACAAAAGGAGGTTTAATTAAGTGTAGCCACTGTGGGAAGACAAATGGACTCAATGACTCTGAAGATTGTATTCAAACGGCTTACCTGGAATTTTAAGGTTTTGTAGAAGAAGGAATTGAAGGTGTGAAGTATGCATAGCTGACAGAGTAGGTAGTCTACTTCAGGCCATTGGTCTGACCAATTATTTTATCATTATCTGGTTCCAAGAGGAATTTGGGAGATAGTGTTACCACTGTCATCACTTGAGGGGAGAGCCTGATTCGCACAAGATGATTACTCCCACTCCTGGGTGCAGCTTCATTATAGGTGATTGTCATTTGTTTGGGGCGGGAGGATTTCTGCTCTTTTTTTTTTTGGGGGGGGGTCCAGTCATGGGGCCTGAACTCTGGGCCTACTCACTGTCCCTCAGCTCTTCAGCTCAAGGCTAGCACTCTACCACTTGAGCCACAGTGCCACTTTGGGCTTTTTTCTTTTTGCTTATGTGGTGCTGAGGAATCAAACCCAGGGCCTCATGCATGCAAGGCAAGCACTCTACCACTGAGCCACCTTCCCAGCCCCAGGATTTCTGCTCTTCTGTACAATAGTTTTGGTCCTTTGTCATAAAGATGCTATAGATCAGTCTTGTTCTTGGAATCCAAAGTCTCTGAAGGAGAAACTCACAAGAAAGGTAACCAGGCACTGGTGACTCACACCTGTAATCCTAGCTACTCAGGAGGCTGAGATGAGGATCACAGTTCAAAGCTAGCCCTGACAAGAAAGTTTATAAGACTCTTAACCTCCAGTTAACCACCAGAAAACCAAGAGTGGTATTGTAGATGAATGTAGTTGAACACTAGTCTTAAGCAAAAGAGCTCAAGGACAGTGACTAGATCCAGAGTTCAAGCCACATTACTGGATTAAAAAAAAAAAGGAGGAGGAGAAAGGGAGGGGAGGGGTTGGGGTGGAGGTGAGTGAGGAAGAGAAGAAAGGTAAAGTGATGAGAGACAAAATGGAGTTATTGAGGCCAATTGCCAGTGTCTTCCTTATGTATGCATGCTTATGACGTTTATTTCTGGTTTTCCTTATAACTCAATCTAGAAAAGGAGTCATTACTATTTGGAAAGTCTGAAATATAAATTACTCAGACATCAAAGGCAAAAATTTCAGATACATAAGGAATTCCTTAGGGTCCTAGAGAAAATGCATGAAGACCTTCAGAAAATTAGGATATATGAAGCACCCTTGTATATAAAAGAATTTAGAAGGATATGCTTATACCTAAGATAAGATACTACTGAGAGAAGACACAAGAAGAAGTTCAGTTCACTGCAGGCTGCTCCTCAGACTAGTGGGCTGACACTGAGCCATTCGACTAAGACCAGCAGAAACGCTGCCTTCCTTGTTTCTTGTATTTTTTAAAGTAGTTCCTCTGTTCAATTCAACATGTTCTTTCATGTATTATTTTTAGTGAATGAATATAATTTGTATTAGAAATTGCATTTTCCTGAAACTTTTCAGTTTTTTGGGTTTTTTTTGGTCAGTCCTGAGGGTTGAACTCTGGGCCTGGGCGCTGTCCCTGGGCTCTTCAGCTCAAGGCCAGTGCTCTACTACTTGAGCCACAGTGCCACTTTTGGTTTTCTGGTGATTATTTGGAGACAAGAATGTCTGGGACTTTCCTGCCTGGCTGGCTTTGAACTGTGATCCTGAGATCTTAGCCTCCTGAGTAGCTAGGATTACAGATGTAGTTATCCAGTGCCTGGATAACTTTTCCCATTTTTAACTTCTTCAAGTCAGGAATACATTTGTGTTGATTTTTTTTAGATATTAAAATTCATAATTTTTGGCTATATCTCATTTTCATGATCCATGAAATGTCATTTTCTTACTGTTTCATTATTCCCCCATGTGGGTTTTGCTATTATTCTTTTCAGAATAGAACACTTTGATTATTATTATCAGAACACTTGATTAAAACCATTTCCATTTGAGCTTAGCACTAAGTTTTATCTGTTGTAAGCACTGAATGTAAAATAGTGTGCTCCTGTGATTCCATTGTGTTTTGGGACTGTTTGGCATATTTTTTTCAATAATGACGCTTGATTTAGCTGTATTTTCCTTTTAAGAAAATGAATTTGATACCTTCAGTTTCTCACTAATGATCACTATATTATTTTTATAGCGTTAAAATCTTTATGTTCCTAGTACATATTCCTGAACATTTCTGAGAAGCATACATTAAAATATCTCATGATCATGCTAATTTCTTTATTGTTGTATATATTTTTTATTGTAAAGATACTGAACAGAGGGGTTACAGTTACATGAATAAGGTAATGAGTACATTTCCTATTGAGCATTGTTACCTCCTGCTTTGTTTTTCCCCTACCATCCCTTCCTTCCCCACCTCCTTAACTCCTTCCCCCCACCCAAGTTGTAAAGTTTGTTTTCAACATAGTGTCTTGTACATCTAATTGTTACAGTGGGTTAACCTGTATCTTTATTTAAGCATTTTGTTATTTCCCTTCCCCTCCCTAAATTAGAAAAATGTACATACAAGATGCAAGGCACCAGAATCATATAACTCAGTTTTGGCTTTACTTATCGTACCATTATTCCAGTGTTTACTTTTATAGTATGTGCTGAATTATGAGTAAATTACACGACTCTAAGAAATAGTCCTTCTTTGTAAAAGTTCATATTTTATCTTTATTTTTCATTTTTATAATACATAAATCTGTTATTTAAAACTGACTACATTAGTTTACAGGTGCTTATTATTATGGTTTTTCCATTTGTAATATATCATTCATTTCTTTGATATGCTGTCCTTACCTTTATCTCCAACAATGTGCTTTTTAAAGGTCCCTTTCCTTTTATGTACAATTATTTGATTCTGTAAAAGTGTACAATGACAAAAATCTGTTTGTTGAGTGAATTGGCTTGTGTAGATAGTTAATGTGCCTTTTGAACTTAAACTTGTTTTCAACTATAAGAAATTTTTATGAGAATTCTTGGTTCCTATCCTTTTTTATATTTTTTTTCTTTCTAATATCTGTCTCTTACTCCTCTCTGACTGATGGGTTTAGATTCCTTCTCCCTGACCCACATGACTCAACGTTCAGAGCAAGGTCAGATATTGGCAGTTCAACTACAAAGATGTCTCAGGCTAGACCCTGTTGCTTTGTTATCTCTGATTAACCTTGTCCTCCTGAACAATAACTCAATACAGGCCACAAACTTATCAGTTTTCATGGATAATATTCTGACCAGTATAAAATTTATGAGATCATTCAGTTCCATTTTCCCCCAGAGTGTGAATTCCTGGGGTGCCTCTTCTACTTGAGCAGTAGAATTTCTTGACTTGAATCCTTTTCTAATCTGTTACCTTTTCCATTACAGATTAGATCTAACAGGCAATAGCAATATTCCAAAGGATTAGAAACGACTCCTTTTCAGAATATCTACCATCAATTAAGTCATGATGTCTAATTCAATAGAATAGAAAATTCAATTTTTAAAATGTGTTTTAAATAATGTAATGAAAGCTTCAGCGTAAAGACTTTTATTTCATTTTTACCTTAAAATAGTGGTTAACCAGAGGTCATTGGTACAATACTTCTGAGTTTGTGTCTAAGAGAAAGAACATATTTGTTCATGTCTGCTCTAGTCAGAGAGCAAGTGTAACCATAAATTGATTCTAAAGTGCTGAGTTCCAGGGGAAAAGATCTTTGTCCCCACAGGATGTATGAAGAAGTCCCTCTGCTTCACAGTTTCCAGGGAAATCACAGCTCTTGAGATCCACTCATGAAAAGTGTTGTGTGGAGAGAAAATGGAGAATTCAGTAGTGAGATACAGAGAAGTCACATTTTGAAAGATCAAAAAATTATATTAAGTGAAGTAAGCCAAGCCTAAAGAAACATAGGTCCCATGGTTTCCCTTATTTGCAATATCTAGTATATGTATGAGTCCAGCAGAAAAGGTCAGATGAAGTGATGTTAGGAAAATGAACCCTTAGATATGTATTTAAAGGTATTTTTCTTTCATGCATTTGTTTCTAACGCATTTATAAGATTATCTCTTTGGTGCTTTGTATGTCCCTCCCCCACAGTATAACTCCTGCTTTCACTATATTTGATGTCAGTATAATTTGTAGAGGAGATGGGGAAAAACAAGTCGTTTAAGGATACAGGTGGACCCGTTGCAACAATGAGAAGTACAAGTTGTCACGTCGAAAACAAACTTTACAACTTTGGTTGTGGGGGGGGCGCAGAGGGGGAGAATTGGTTGGGAGGGGGTGGGAGGAAGCTGGGAAGGGATGTGAAGGGTAAACAAAGGAAGAGGCTGCAATGCTTGATAAGAAATGTACGCATTATCCTGCCCATGTAATTGTAACCCCTCTGTACAGTATGTTCACAAAAAATAAAAATAAATAAAGAAAGAAAGATCAAATTGGGAGTCTTTATTAAAAGGCTAGTGACTGCCTGGTTGACTCCTGTCTTTTAAACCAGCAGCCCACAAATACACTTAACACTGTTAAGAAACTGAGCCATGAGGGCCAGAGAGGAAAGAGTGAACCAACACAATACCAATAAACCAGTTCAGCCCCATTGACCAGCTGAAGTGGGATGCCATGGTGACCAGACAAGAACCAAGCGACAGGAGACAGGGCAGGAATACCAAGACACATGGCATGGTGTAATGGCACCTGTGCTGGTCTGGGCCTAAATAGGGTCAGGTCAGGGGGCAGAATCACAGACTCTGGACTGACAGGGTTAGTAACGTATCATCCAGTAAGTCTCTAGCCCTGCCTTCAAGGATTTGGGCAAGCCTATGATCTAAGAGGTGGTAATTCACTTTCCCCCACAATGAAGACCAGATGCCAGACCCTACCATCCACCATGTGGCCAAGATGGCCCGACCAGACTGACCCGATCTCCCCACTTTTCAAAAGTATTTCAAGGTGTCTCACAAAATGAGAATCTCACAAGGTAAAGTTTTAGTCAGAATTTACTTTAGTATTAGCAAAGTAAAGGAACCATAATGGAGAAGAGAAAAATACTTCCTGCTTACCACCAGGAAATGGGATTTAAAGACTCAAAATGGGGTCTCCAATCTTTACCTTTGGAAGATTTTGAACTGGGCAACTATAGCTCCTGGTTCTGGGTAGTTAAGATGGATGTGTAGCCTTCAAGATTTCTTTTTGCCAAAAAAGCCTTTTGTTCTTTCTGTCTTTGCCATGCATGAAGGGGTCCCAAATTTTTAATCATTTCAATGAATAAAAAGGATTTAGAAAGCCCATCCTAAATCTCTCAATCTCATAACCTTAAAAAAAGAGGTACTGTGGGAGGAAAACTTATCTATTGTTTCAGTTTACTTCTTGGTTTTAACTTCCAAGTCTAGTTAGCCCTTTGGTATTTGTTCAAAATAATAATGAAATATGGATGCTGGGTCTAACTGGCATTTCCAAAACCTCCTGAAGGTAGAGTTCCACCTCCAGGTGATGGGCATGCCTGAATTTCTATAGACAGGGCGAGGGAGTTGGACAGTAGGTTACTGGACCTGCCAGACCTGCACTCTGAATTCTGGACTGAACTCTTAAGCTCTGTTACCCTTTCCTCTGACCAGGACACTATTGAGCCTGACCACCTCAGCCACCATTTTAGCCAGTGCTTTGTCTCCTGCCTCTCCTTAGGTCATCAGGTCAACCCTCTTCAACTCTTTATTAGAGCTGATCTGTTTTGTTGAGATTGTTTTTCTGCTCTTTGTTTTCTACCCTTGTGGCTTGGTTTTCTAACAGTTTTAAGTGTGTTTGAGGCTGCAAGTTTTTGGAGGACATGACCTCACCTGCAATGGCCAACTTTCTAATAAAAACTTTCAATTTGACCTCCCAAAATGTGGCTTGCCTGAATCTCACAATCAAATTCCATATACCAATACAACTAATTATTAGTAGTAATACTGTTATTATAAAAATTATCATAACATGACTTCTCTGTCTCCTATCTATTCTGCCCCCATCTTGACTCTTTAACTGACTAGATTTTCTGCTATTGCTTCATGGAGACTTACTATGAAGTCAGTGTTGACAAAGTAGTATTGATTTTAAAAGTTCCAACTGATTGATACAAGCCAGAAAAATCCAGAGCTGGTACCGGAAGCTGGCAGCTTCTTCATAACTTCCTGTTTCAATTTTTGAATAAGTCCCGTTATTTCTTTCTGTGTTCTGAAATGAAGACAGAATTTCCACTCTCAATATTTCTTAATTTATCGGTGCAATTAATCTGATGTTTCAGTATTTATTCATTTAATAATTAAATATATATATATATTTATGCATTACTCATTATTTGATGTTTATTGAGAAGGTAACAGGATACTTTCCTTCCTAGGACTCAAAGTAGAAAATGTGGCTTCAGTAATGAAAGAAACAGAACATTTTCCCATTGTAATCTAGAGTGACAAAAATAAGTAAGATGATACTAATCAGGTTAGTTCATAATCCTGATGTGATATGTGTGAGGGTGAGGTTATGGGGGATGGTAGTGCTCATTGTTCCAAATTAATAAATGTACTAAGTGCTTCTTTGCATTTTTATAAATCTAGAATCCATTTAGTTTATTTTTAATCAGTACAGAATTTCATGATGATTCAATGTTTCTAGCAAAGGAAAAACTCTGGTCCACTGAGAAAACAATTGGCAGGTAAATAAAATTGACCTGGTCAATCTCCTAGCAGTGGCCTGTCTTCTCTTGTACCCATCTAAACTTGAACAGCACTATAGAAGATTAGAGCCAAATGCCTTGTAATATAGACTTAACAACTTTTGGAAAGTAGTATTCTTCCAGAGTTTATTAATGTTAGTTATTGTGCACTAGTCAGTAAAGGTAGGCTAATGTGAGCATATGAAATATATTTTCCTACTATGATGAGGAACATATTTTGTTCATATCACTCAGAATGAAGGGATTTTCGGTCTTAGCTTATTTTCTTCATACTGTCTACATAAGGCTCCAGATCGAAAATTGGGAAATTTATATAGTCTAACTTAAATCAGAAATTTAACCATGTGGGTCTGATGAGTCACTACTGTGAGGTAGGCTCACTAAGTATCGATAAATTGTGAGGAGTCTCAGATCCCTTTGTCAAAAGCTCTTTCTGCATTAACAGTTTGGCTTGCAAAACATTAACAACTTAAAAATGATGATGTATTTGCCTGTATGTTTTTTAATATATAAAAGCTCTTCTGTCTATAAAGATAAGCTGCCAACCTGACTGTAAGGATGACTTAGATTTCAGATAAAAGTGGTTTCCTTAATATAAAGTTCTTGGGAAATAGTACTTGAGTAAGCATATCACACTAGCTTAATTTTTTTTGATGTGCACAGAATACAGATGTATATTGAAAGCAGTATATTCATGTTAGAGATCCAGCCAAGAAAAAGGTATCAATGTACTGTCAAAAGCCAATTGAAATGGGCCATTTCTTAAAGTACATACAATGACAACTATAATTCATGGGACTATCGTGAGGGAAGGAAGGAAAGAAGGAAAATCCCCGTATGTTTCCACCAATAAGTAATATATTCAGTCAAGGGGTAAGAATATGTTTCAAATATTTTCATACATTAATTGTCATTACATATGTATTTATATATGTGTATGTGAATATATTTATATATTCAGAGAAAATTAAACTAATGTGATATAATATTAAAAATTATATATGTATATTTGTAGGTGTATATATGTGTGTATGTGTATACATGTATTCATACATATATATATAGAGAGAGAGAGAGAGAGAGCAAAAATAAAACTTGGATAATTGTTACCTTTCTGTCAAGATACATTTAAATTGTACTGCTCGGTATGATTAAGAAGTTAGATTTAATAGAGTCAAAGTTTCTATTTCCATACAATGATTTTTCTTGACTTTTATTGATTTGCTAACCTCTTATTGAGTAGAATACATGTTTCATAGGGAGTTTTTGTAGTCTTATTGACTTACCGAAAGCTGAAGGATGTGTTGGAATGATTTTGATTTTGTTTTTTCATTACAAAACCAGTGGTAGAATTGAAATGATTTTTGTTTTTATTTTTCATTACAAAGCCAGTTGCAGTCAAACTTAAAAGTCAATGATAACATTTGTTCACAGACTGTCTCCCTTTAATAATGTTCTCCTATGATACTAAGGGAAGTTAATTGGTATTAAGTTTCATTAGTGAAAAGGAAAAAAAGATTTAAGTTTCTTTCTGATCTGATATAGTGAGACAAAAAAAAGTACAGAAATAGTCATACACGAGGGGCTCACTCCTGTAATGGTAGGTATTTAGGAGGCTTCCCTCTGAGGGCGGCAATTTGAAGCCAGCCGGAGAAGCAAAGTCCCTGAGATTCATCTCCAATTAGCTATCAAAAGCCAGAAGTGGAGCTGTGGTTCAAGTGATAAAGTGCGAACCTTGAGCAATAAAGTTCAGGGGCACCAACCAGGCCCTGAGGTCAAGCCCCAGAACCACTCCCTGCCAAAATAATAATAATAATAACAACAACAACAATAATCCCCAAACCAGAAATGTATTTAGGTATACAATTTTAGGTATGAAATTTAAGAAAAATTGAAAATGTATTAAGATAATGTGACCAAAATATTTAGGAGCGATGGAGAATCTACGTGCTTTGTTGGTTTGTTATTGATGGTATCTCTATGCCTTTTGAAGTTAGCCAAATAAAAGAGTGATTCAAACTCAAAAAAAAAAGTTCTTAGAACACTGATTTAAACCAACAGAAATTGTTAGCACTTGTAAGATGGTTTGAAGAAGTTGAAAAGATGGTTTCTGTAATCAGGTGTTATAAAGTTAAAAACTCAGCTAGAGAGCAAAGTAAATTGAGTGCCAGGAGAAAAAAACCAACAGATTGGAAACTAAGTTAGTATATATATATATATTTTTTACTTTCAGCTAAACCAGAGATTCCATGATGTCATTTCACCTAATATATTTTTTTCTAGTAAAGAAGTATTCCAGTAAAGGCACACTAACCATTATTCTAAAATTAAACTACCATGTTTTCATAAGGGAAAATATTTCATAAAAGAGAAATAATTCCTTTCCTGGAAATTTTTAGACAAAGCAAAGTAGAAAAAAGAAAAGAATGACTTAATCTCTCTACATTCACAATATAATTATACTAACATGCTCATGTTTCTCCATTCTGTTACTCTCATATTATTAAAACTATTTTATAAATACATCCCATTTTGAATGTAATGTTTCAAATATTTTTATTCCTCCAATTGTGTATACTATAATGATGTGTTGAAGCATTCCTAAGTAATAATTTTACTGTTACTTCTCAAAGTTTGTGTAGTGAAACTGGAAGCTTGTGCTGGAAGTGTTATGGAGCTGAAAGCTCTAATGGCTATAGAAGCCCTCATCTATTGTGTTATGGTGTCCAGTGACTTCCCAGCAGTTGTGGTCGTAAGTCACAGCAAGGAGAGTTAATGCTCCTGGCGTAGAGTGCCAGATTACTTTCCAAATGTGCTGCATCTTTTTATTCAGCTTGAATTGGATTTTAATTTCAGGAATGCATTGACCACCTATCCAATAGTTTTTGTAAATGCTTTCAACACTTAAGAAATACAGTCTTCATTTTCCATACGCTTTTAAAAGAATACACAAAGTGTATTCTCATCAAGATAAAAGGGACAGCTGCCCTTTAATGTACTCATCTGAAAACCTTGTTTTTGAGATAGGAGAGCAGCAATGATCATCTACTACTGTGAAAGCATTCTAAGGTGCCAGGTTTCATGGGCCTATGTGAGAATTCTGAGGTTCTCACATCCTGTCTGTCTCTTTCCTAGCCCTCGCACCTAGCAGTCACCTTACCCTTCCTTCATTGCATCCTGGTTTTCTTTTCGTTGTTAGTGATGTTGTTTAATATCTCTCACCTGAGAGTCACCTTACCCTTGAATCATTGCATCCTGGTGTTTCTCTTTTTTGAATTACTTTAGAAGCTACTATCAGACCAGAGTTCATGATGAATGACAGTAGTAAGAGTAGTATTAATAGTGATAAGTAATAATGCATGCCCACAATACAGAAATTGCTTCCTTTTATTCTGCCACCATCCTATATAATATTACCCATTTATGAACTAAGCATTGAAAAGAATTTGCAGTCTCTGTTTTGGAAAACATATATTTAAACAATAGTGCCCTAATGCTTCTCTGAGCTACCAAAATCATCATCATCATCATTACTTAATAATATTTTAATAAAGTTCTGATGAAGTTTACAAGGTTCTATAAAATCTCTATTAAAATGGGACTTGACCTCAAAGCACACAGAGTCCAGGCTATGCCCATAAACAATTACAGCATAAAGAATAAAATCAATCATGTATCACCATGATACTATGACAAAGTATATTTCAGAAGAAGGAGAAGTATATTTAAATTATTGAGCATATTTACATATTTATATCTTCCATATTTCCAACTTGTTATTTATCTAATCATCTTCAAATAATTCTTGCACATCTAAAACTTCCAGTAATGCAAAGCATTTTGATATCTAAAAATACTGTGTTAGAGTTTACTGCACCAGAAAGAATGGACAAGCTTAAACTAGGTAGCTACTCAATAGAATGTTTCGTTTTACCAAACTTTTTTATTATAAATATCTATAATTTGTTTAGCATATGAAAAACAATTACTTTTATCTTTTTTTGTCTGTTGTGGGGCTTGAACTTTGGGCCTGGGCACTGTCCTTCAGCTCTTCATCTCAAGGCTAGTGTTCTACCACTTGAGCCACAGGACCACTTCCAGGTCTCTAGTGGTTTATTAGAGATAAGAGTTTCATGGCCTTTCCTGCATGGGCTGGCTTTGAATCATGATCATCAGATCTCGGCCTCCTGAGTAGCTAGGATTACAGGCGTGAGCCACCGGCATCTGTCTTATCTTTTTTCTTTTTTCTTGGTTGGTTTTGGGACCTGAACTCTGGGCCTGAGTGCTGTCCCTCAGTTCTTCACCTCAAGGCTAGCACTCTACCACTGGAGCCACAGCACCACTTGGGCTTTTTATGCTTATGAGGTGCTGAGGAATTGAACCCAAGGCCTCAAACATGCAAGACAAGCACTCTACCACTGAGTCACCTTCCCAGCCCTGTTTTTATTTTTTAAATGTGGACACACACACGCCCATGCGTGGGCACACACACACACACACACACACACACACACACACACACACACACACACACAATCTACCAGAATCAAACATCACTTAAATCCACTCTAAATGTAGTCACAGTGTTCTCATATTTTTGTAAACAATTGCAGCTACCTATAGTTGGGAACGTTGAAGTTAAGTCCTGTGAATATATGGGAGCAGAAAAGGAGAGACGTAAGATTTAAGTATCACCCTGGTGAGCTGGGAAGGAAATACGACATGACAGTGCTAATGCAGTGTATGAGTTCTTTTCATGCATGGAGGAGTTACGATCCTTTGCAAGGATCTGTCAACAGACATTCCGAACCCCGCTTCCCTCGCGCCACACAGATTTCAGAAGGAGTAAATCAAAAGGGTGAGTGTTGCATGCTTTCTGAATGCAAAACCACCTGTGAGGTGTCTTTGTAGGCTTTACAAACTTACAAAATGGCTCCCCTTTTCTTCAGAGCCCTCAGAAGAGTGCCTTAAAGCTCAATGTCATCTCATGCCTGTTAAAACCTGACCACTCTATTCAGTGCGCCTAGGTTGTCATTAGAATTCTGCCACTAGTAAAACTCTGTAAATAGCTATTGTAAAGCTTGTTACCTTTCAATTAGTTGCTACTAAATTAAGTGGTGCAACTACCTCATTTTTTCCTAAAAACAGTTGCTGGTAGATAATAATACAATTAGCATATATATATATATATATATATATATATACAAAATGAACTGCATTTTCTGCAAGGTAATAACAACTAATAAAAACCTTGGGTTTACTGTCATTAATATCATACACATGGTCTCACTGGGGATTTATTTAGGGGGTGAGTTTAGCAAATAGGAAACAAAAATATTTTCATTTCAAATCTGAATTAACAAGTGAACATAACAATCTAGTTCATATAAGTTTATTTTTTCGACCATTTCTGTTGAGACCATATATGAAAATGTCTGTTGCAATGTGTGAAAAGTAATCTTTTGCTTTTGTTGGTTGCTGTAGGAATCATAGCATTATGTTCAGTTATTGAAAGTTGAGAGGTAGGTGGGGAAAAGATGAGGAAGGAATTCTGTGTAAGAATCATCTTTCAGTTCTTCTGCCTTACCTCACACTTCCTTAATGTCCAGGTCGAACTCTTACATCCCATAACTCTGATAGATGAACCAGGAAGTCTAAAACACAATCAACATGTACATACAAAAAGACATACCACGAAAGTATTTTGGTTAGAGATCTACAGAAGTTATCAATTCTCTTAAGACAGGAACAATAGATCTGAGCTTAACTATCAGAGGAGAGGAAAAGTGGAAATCAAGAGAGAGAGAGAGAGAGAGAGAGAGAGAGATGCACTTTATTCTTTGGCCAATCTCACCTTAGCTGTGATTTTTGCAGCAAAAGAGTGATTCGGGTTAGAATGGAACTCTGAACTCTTGTCTCTGACCCCATTTGTCTCCTATTTAATAAATGACTTCCTACCTCAGTCCCAGCGGATTTGGCTCCATGAAAACTTACACCCCAATAGAACAAAGTGTTATCTTAATGAACGAATGGACAGATTCCTCAAGTATCCTCACAGGAACACTTGAGAAACTCTATTGGTAGAGCAAAAGTCAATGAATTGGCTTCTTCAAATTGATTCAAGCTCTACAAAAGAGTAAAGAGACCTCAGTCTAGCACACTAGATTGTTGAGGGATAAGGGACCTCTGTCCCTCTCTCTCCTCACTTCGTGGTTCTTTTCTCTTCTCCCTCCTCACCTCTCCCCTCATCTCCTCCCTTCTCTACGCAACTCTTCTGTCCTTCCTTCCATTGTTCCTTCCTCCCTTGGTTTAACAGCATATTCAGTCTTATAGAAAAGGAAAGTATGGGTCCCAGATCTGTTGCTAATTATTTCCTTCAAAACCAGTGACTGTCAAGATTTTTACAAACATGAACAACTCACAGACGTAAAATCATCTCTGAGTGAAAATGACACAGAAGTGACCAACTCCTCTTAGGTTCTCCCAAAGAGTAGGTAGGATTTAAATTTTATGAGGTTTTTCTTTGAATGGTAAACATTTGCTGAGCCAGGCTTCAGTGGCTCACACCTGTAATCCTAGCTACTCAGGAAGCTGAGATCTGAGGATCACAGTTTGAAGCCAGCCTGGGCAGGAAAGTCTGTGAGACTCTTCATCTATATTAAACTACTCAAAAGAAGCTGAAATTAGAATTGTGGCTCAAGTAAGAAAGTGCTAGCCTTGCACAAAAAGAGGCTCAAGGACCATACCCAGGCCCTGAGTTTAAGCCCCCAAGAGTAGCAACACACACACACACACACACACATACACACACACACACATACACACACACACACACACACACACACACACGTGCACAAACACACACCACTGTTGAACTACTTAGGGTCTCACCTTTAACATTTCTCAACTGTTTAATGTAAATAAAGTAATCAGTAAAATGGAAATTATAAGATTTCAAAAGAAAGAAGTGAGCCAGTTAGAATTCTAGTGTAGAAAACTCTCTGGCTATACTCTACAAATCTTTTATTTCCACATTTTTATTAGCTTAATTGGTGGTACAAGGAAATTTAATTTAAGCCTATCCATGTACGAATACCATGTCCCTTCTCCACTCTCCATGCCCTCTATCCAAACCAATCTTAACAAGCTTCTCCATTCCATTTACACACATGCACATGAAGTATTTCAACCATTTTCATCCTCCTTTAACTTCCTCCCTTCCACTAGTACTCACCCATTGAACAGGTCCTTCACTGGTAAGTGGCATTTCTGTGGTTCACACCACACACTTAGTTAAATGTATGGTAAATGTTCAAAGGGGGTTGGCCATGGTATTTCATGGATGCACATCCCCTATTTTAATTAAATTGAACTCTTGCTTTCCCCATCTCTTCTGTCTTCCTATTATTCAACAGCTTTCAGTTAGTTTTGTTTTGCTATCTTCAGTCACAGACATGTTGGTCAGTGTTTTTTTAATGTTTTTATGTCAACATGATGTATGAAGGGGTTACAGTTACATAAGTAAGCTAATAAGTACATTTCTTGTCAAACTTGTTACCCCTCCCTCATTTTCCTCCTAGTTTCCTTCTCCCCCACCTCCACGTTGTACAGATCATTTCCAGCATATTGTCTTATGTATATCACGGTTTCATTGGTTCCCCCTTGTCCTTTGTCTCACCATTCTGTTGTTCCCCATGGTTTCCCTTATTTGCAATAATTAGTATACGACTAGGATAATCTTAGCAGATGAGTAGAATAATTCAACAGCTATGTACATACGACCATATAAGAGGACACTAACCGAAATGAACTATAAGACATGGACACAAGGGGTTTTTCTTTGTTGTTGTTGTTTTTAAATGTACTATGTGATTTTTTTTGTTTCTTTTGTATCTTCCTCCCCTATGGTATATCCCCTGTTGTCACTGTTTGATACCCTGGTTCAGTGGTTTTTATCCTCTTAACATTTCTTTTTCCACTAAATATACTCTATCAGTTTCATAGTTACAAAGACGTGTACACTGTGTGTGTGTGTGTGTGTGTGTGTGTGTGTGTGTGTGTGTGTGTCTGTGTCTGTGTCTGTGTCTGTGTCTCTGTGTTCCTGTATACGTCTACGTATGTGTTTGTATTTTAGGCCTAGTATCTACATATGAGAAAATGTAACCATTGTCTTCTGAACCTAGCTTAACATGATGTTAATCACTTAACAGGATGATCTCTAGTTCTATTTGCCTAAAAATGACATAATTCTTTTTATGGCTGAATAATACTCCATATCAGATTTTCTGGCCTCATTCATCAGTTCTAGGGCATCTATGCTATTTCCCATCATTATGGCTCCTGTGAATAGCTACATTCAATATGGATGTCCAAGTGTCCATTATATTCTGACTTACA
This sequence comes from Dipodomys ordii, assembly GCF_000151885.1. Lineage (NCBI taxonomy): Eukaryota > Metazoa > Chordata > Mammalia > Rodentia > Heteromyidae > Dipodomys > Dipodomys ordii. The sequence continues at coordinate 12,555,134 of NW_012267226.1, forward strand.
GTCCTTTCTATAAATGTATAACCATGTTTTTTCTAGGTGATATGGTGCCTCCATTATTTTATTTATATTTTGAGGAACCTCTATTCTGATTTCCATAGTAGTTGTACTTAACAGTTCCTTTTCCCCAAAATACTTACCGGCATTTGTTGTTGCTTGTGGTCTGCAGGATTCTGACTAGAGAGTGTAGTTTTGATTTGCATTTCCTTTACACCACATTGAGCATTTCTTCACATGTGATTGGCCATTTGTACTTCTTTTAAGAGTTATCTGTTTCACTCATTTCTCCATTTCTTGAGTAGTTGATTCATTAAGAGTTTAATTTTCTAAGCTCCATTTCCTGTTCATTAATTCTCTGTCAGATAGTCGACAAAGATTTCCTCCCATTATATAGGCTGTCTCTTCAGTATAATGACAGTTTAATTCATTTAATCTTCAAAAACTTATATGTATGTAGACACACACACACACACACACACACACACACACACACACACACAAAACTAGTTCCATTATCTTCTCCCCTTTACAGAGCCAGAAATGAGCTTTAGATCCTATAAGCTAACTTGTCAACATGATTTTATTAGCATATATTAAATGTACAGGGAGAATCATTTTAATATTTCCATAGATGCATATGCTGTACTTTGAACAAGTTCACAACCTCTATTATACTTCCTTCACCCCTTCTCTCCTTTTTCAAACAGTATTTAGTGGGCTTCGTTGTTCTATCTTTATGTGAATGTATGAAGCAGTGATTTGAACCGTTTGTCTCCAGTGTCTGTGAACTTAACTGTGATTCTGCACCTGACTGATACTCATATATTAATTCAAGTGACATATAGGGTTGTTTAATCAACAGAGAGAGAGAGAGAGAGAGAGAGAGAGAGAGAGAGAGGGAGAAAGGGGGGGATGGAACCCAAGTATGGCAGCCTTTGTAATTAGTAAATTCTGTTTGTATCCAGCCCATTTTCAAAGAATTAGACACTATTTTCACTCAGGGAGAACCAAAGGACTTAGATTTGGAAATTTAGTTAGGACTCCACATCTCTTTATTCCTAGCTCTTAAGTTTTCAATTCCTTTTAAATGAAAACTGTGTAGACAGTAGGCCCATGAAAGATAAGAAATATCTCAAAGAGAATTTAAATTAAAAATCAAAAAGAACTCTGAGGTGGTAGCTGCTTCTTGACTATGAAAGCATCATCTCTCCACTGATGAGATCGCATCTCTTAGTGATGACACAATAACTGTTTATCTTTGCTCTGAAGTCTGCTGGAATCATAAGCCAGGTAATTTCTTTTCAGAAGCTTTGATTCAAGAATGTTCATTTCCTCAAGTTAAATCACACACACTAAATAAATACCCTTTGTCCCTTAACCTATCTGAGCAAGTAACCCAAAGCAATTTCTCAAATCTAATTCTTTTATAAAGATTATGAATTTCACATTTCAAATCTTAGTATTAAAACTCTATGTCTGTGGTTGTAAGAGGGATTTAAATTTTTTTAATCAACTACGGACATATTTCTATTGTAATTTTAAAGTGTTCTGTTTAAACTCAAAAGAGAAAGGCGTTTGTTATGATTAAAGATATGTCTGGTGGTTGTCAGATTTGTACCTTTGGAACAGATATTGAGAATCATTTAATTAAAACAGAGACACCTTAAATTCTACAAAAATGGTTCATTTCTTCCAAATAGACTATAAGATATTAGAAAATATCATTATTCAAATACATTTTACCACATACTATATTTGCTTATTGAGCTATGTAGCTTTGTGAATGCTTGTTTTTCATTGTCCATATTTACATGTCTATGTATTATACCAATATTTTATGCAATATGTATATAGAGATATTTTTAAACTCAGAATTTAAAGCTAGTAAATACTGTTGCATATAAATCTTGCCAAGGATTAGTTATTAAAATTGATTAAAACAATTGCCTTATGATCTCCTTTGCTGATAAGATATTATCATTCTTATTTCTGAACCAGAAGACCTTTTATTGCTGTTGAACTACATGTTCACATACACACACACACATATCAAGATACATATATGAATCTTAGGGCATACTTTGTAAGTATAAATATATAGAATCAATTCATGTCAATTAATATAAGTAAATGCTTAATGAAAATGCATATTACATTATCTATTAGCTGCTTAGAATGTAGAATAATAGTATGTTTAGAATTTCATATAAATTGTTCCCAGAGGAGAAAGATGACAGTATGTCCGTGGTAAGAGTATGAGAATGGCAGAGAGATGAGGGAAAGTTTAAAAGACAAGGGAGCACTCGAATTTCAGTAACTGCTATAAAATCAAAGTAGGGCACTGCTGGGGAGGGCATGTGGAGAGGAACCATACAGTCAAGAGACTGATGATGTGATCAGTTCAGGGTCAGTGAGGGATTTCTTTACCTAGAATGTAGAGTGCATGAAGGACGAAGCATACAGCATTGTCCATCAATGGGCACAGAACGCTGTTTGTAGCTCATCTATTCATCTCTCCGATCAGGCTGGTAACACAGTTCCTATTACATCTTACTGGTGAAAGAGATCAGTGGGTATTTGAGAATTAAATAAATTGTGTAAAGTTCCTAACATCATTGGCCCACAGTACATAAGTGTTTCTCTCTCTCTTTTTTTTTAAGGAGTGAGATAACACGATGAGGAGGAGAGGGACCTGAACAGTCACATTCTGTACAGCTTTGCAAATCAGACAAAGGGAAAAGTAAAGAAAAGGTTTGCTTTTTATTTTAATTATTTTATAAACAGTGGTTTACGCTGAACTTTGAGCCCACCTTAAACCACACTAAACCAGAAAGTATTTCACTCAACTTATTTTCTGGGAAAAAAAATCTCTCAGCAAGTTACATAAAACTAACAAGTACAGGTTCCTAAAAAGAATCCTGAAGAAGAATGTGTGACCTGGTGTGGACTAAAGCACACCTAGTGTTTTAACACATAACAGGGAGAAAAATAGGAACAGAAGTGTAAGAGTTGCAGCCAAAACCGAAAAGACTCATTTACACAGGCTGGAAATGGCATTTTGTAGAATTCGTTCACCATGCGAGGAGGTAACAGTCACAGACAAAGCAGCCTTTTCCTGCCTGACAAGGATAGGTTGCTCTTTTCCAACTAGGATTCAAACAGGAGCAGAGGCAACTGCAGTCTCATATAAGCAATCTTGCAAAAGTATCCTTTGTACCAACTTCAGGATATGTCATGTCTCTGTAGTTAGGAAAGTTTCGTTGTCTGAAAACCTCAAAGAAAAAGGAAACAAATATACTTGCATCAAATTTCACTTTACTACAGCCTGTCTAACAAACCATCCATGCCTCTTAGCTTTGCCTACCTGGGTCCATTTCTGACTCCTATCTCTGGCCCAAGTGTGTGGTATCTTTTTATTTTATCATCTTCATGTTAGTGTCTGAGCAAAGCTCCTACCCAAACAGCCCAGCCAAGCATCCTACAAACACTTTGCAGATTTTGTTTTCAACAGTATTTCTCTCATGCTGCAACAAGATTGCAAGAAGTAGGTGTTCATTGCTAGTATCCTGACATCTTGCTTGACTTTTACTTTACATTTAGTGTTGCCCAGTATTAAGGGAAATTAAATGCACCCAATTTTAATCAAAAGACCCTGAGTTACGTGCATAATTTGTTTCAGAAAAGCATCATGATCCATTGGAAAATTCATCTTAGCTAGTAGAAACACATAAATATATTGATCAATCAGTGATTAGATGTAGATGTGTATATGAGAATGGATATGGTCATAAATATTTATTTGTAAATATATTTATATGCATATAACTTAGTGGTCTTAAATGCTCTTAATTTTCCCATAACTTTTCCCCAAATATAAAATATATAGTAAATTGGCTTTCTTTTTATCAATAAAACTTCAGTGTTTAACGCTAAGATATATTTTTAAGCAAATGCATCAAATGGCAACAAGAAACTTACAGTTACAATTGAAAACTTTGCTTTCTTTTCCATCTTGCTTTTTGAGCCTCCTTCAGTTGTATCTAGTGGAATGAAGAAACTGGGTGGAAATCGTTGGACTTGAGTGGAGGCCAACACCCCTGTTTGAGTCCTCACCAAGGCTATGTGACTGTATACATTACTCTATCCCCCTAATCATGTTTTCCATGTTTCAGAATGAAGAGGTTTTATTCACCTTAAATTGTTTCCTGAGGATTAAGCACCACAGTATAAGATGCATGTGATAAACCCCCAGTGTTATTTGGCTTCTTCCCTTGTTTATGGGACATTCAATGTTAAAATGAGTTACTGAACATTTTATAAGCTCAGTAAATAAAACCAATTGCCCCAGTCACTTTTCAGGTTTATTTTATCTATTGAGAAAGACATCACCATCCTTTTATCTGGAACAATTACATAACCGGATCAACCCTGAGCAGTTATGCTTCTGGAAGAAGCTAAAGAACCCAGTGGAGACCATCTCCATGGGGAGTGAAGAGGAAGCTTCAGAACTGACAGTGTTAGGCGCAGCCAGCTCATTCATGGAGTGAGGGCAGCTCCTAAGTCCTCCTCGCCATGTCAAAACACAGACACAGCTATTTTTCTTCTTGAAAAATGGCCTGCCTACTCTCTCTTGGTTCTGAGTTAGTTATTACTACTAACACTCTTCGTGAAGTAATAGTGCCAACTCTAGAAGAAGCATCACTTAATATTGGCTTGGGTTGTGACTTACATTCTCTTATCACGATTTACTCCACTGTATTTATACGCACCATCTCCTTGGCAGTTAGATTTTCCAGTACTAAGAGGATAAACATCAGACTTCTTACCTAGTAAGTCAGCGAATTATCACAGAATCAGTTCTCAAGAACAGAAAAGGAGTTCAAATTCTAGCTCTGCTGCTTGTTAGAAATATTCTCTGGCACATTTACAAATATGCCCCCACACAAAATTTATTTGAAAATGTGGAAACAGTAAGTATGGTTACTTTACAGGAGTGTGAAGGAACAAAGTTGTAGATGTCACTTAATCACTCAAAACTTGTTGTCACAATTGAAATCCCTTCGTGTAGCTTTTAAAGGCAATTTTTAAATGGAAAAAATATTGTCACTCCAATGGGAACTCTTTTTACAACTATGTCCCAGACTGGAAGTAAGATACCCATGACCTCTGATTCTTTCATTCTAATTTTATCAGCTACTAGAGAAGAACATTGAGGTGTTCAGGGTGAGGTTTGTGTGAAGTCATACGGTCTATAGTGAAGGAGTAGGAATTCTCAACTAGAAGCACTGAGTTGGAAAAAAGACAGTGAGTTGTATTAAAGAAGAAATAACAGAAAAAAATCATATAATTACCAGTAAAGGTGGTATGTTCTGAGGTTCACAGAACCTGCTAAGAGACTGCTTTGGGACTTGAGAGAAGAGAAAAATAAAGCCTAATCAATAGAAGGAACAGAATTGTCATGACAGGTGAACACAGCATGAGGGAAACATTAGAGGAAGTGGTGAGGAATGCTTTGGGATGTGTTAAATATCACATCACATATGTGCAGCAAAGACTAGGTATGGACTTCTGGAGGAAAGAAGGATTTGTACCATTGAAACATGTAATTATGTAGCAGAAACCAATGATTCTCAAATCTCAGTGGCTTTCAGTGAACCACATTTAATTTTCACGCATACTTGGATTTAGACTGATCACACAGGTAAATGTAACCTTTAAACACTAGGAAAAGAATCTGAGAAACCTCACACTGGCCAAAAAGCTTCTCTTAAAAGTGGCCAGCATATTTTCCCTCCCATTGTTTCAGGAGACTAGATTGCATGATCACATCTACAAACTATTTTAGACTGAAGATATAATTCACATCTAAGGAAAGAGAATAATGATTTCCATCTACCATGGGTATAAACTTGGGTATAATCAGCACAAAAGTACTAGGTAAAGCTATGTCTGGATGGGAGCACCAACAAAGGACCACAGGAAAGAGATGAGGGTTAGTATCTGTAGCCCTCTCTCCATATTTTAGAAGTCTGGATAAATTAGGAAATGAGTTTGTAATAAAAATGTCAATGAGGTGGGGGGGAACCAAGATTTCTGTCTTGAATGCCAAATAAAATAAATGGTTGAAGAAGGCAAAAGTGATGAAGAACATTTACTCAAATAACTGAGGACGGGAAGAGACCACTGTATTAAGCAGTGTGCGGGTTATTTGTAACCTTGACAATAGCAATTTCTGTAGAGGGACAGAGATGAAAGCGTGATTCAAGTGGCTTTCAATTGGGAGTGGGAGGAGGGATGTGGAGTTACAGACACACTCCGAAGGCATCTTGCCTCATGTAACAAAGTACAATGTCATCAGTAAAATGCTTTCTCCTCTCTATGGGAGAAAAAGAGACACAATCAAATCAACAGCAAATCCCGTTAGAAGTTTCTAACTCTTAAGAAAAGGACAGAGAGAAACATCAGCAGTCATTCATTTTGTGAACTCTTGGAAGACAGAAAATAACCAGAGCACTTGGGAAATAACACCTTTCTTTAAAAATGAAGAATGTCATCTATCTATTAATTTGGGTTCATTCAGACTGACACCAGATGCTCTCATAATAAATCATCCCTTTACCTTTTTTTTAAAAAAAAATGTACCTACTTTTTCCCCTGGTCCTTCTATGAGACATAATTTTTTTCATCAAAAATGGTATGTAATATCATTGTTAGCTTGCTATATTGCAGGTAGCACTAGACTACAGGATAATTGATATACTGTCCTGACTTTGTGGTGCACGGGTCAGTATATATCTAGCATATACTAATCCACTTAAGTTGAAATTATTTATCTTCCAGTTGCTTTCTGAATTTGTGTCTATATTTTTCTCCTCTTAGAATCTTTAACCATAGTCTAGACTTTTGTTTTCTCCCTATATGGAGTCTCTCTACACATCTGGACAGCTCATAGCTCACACCAGGGAACAAAACTTTGTGCATCTGCAACTACAGGACATTCTGCAATTACTAAAACTTTGTACTTAAGAGATGAATAGAGCCAGATGTGGGTGACTCCAGCTACTCAGGAGACTGAGATGTGAGGATCAAGGTTCAAAGCCAGCCTGGACAGAGATATCCACAAGACTTGTATCTCCAATTAAACACCAGAAAACCAGGAGTAGAGCTGCGGCTCAAAGGGGTAGAGCACCAGCTTTGAGCAAAAGAGCAACGGGGTAGTGCCCAGACCCTGAGTTCAAGCCCCACTACTGACAGAAAAAAGACAACAGATTAATAGTTGGTCACTATCTTAACTGATGACCACCTTTGATCTTTGTAAATTCAAAGATCTTTGGATTTCAAACACCTTTGATCTTTTATCTCATTTCAATCTTTGTAAATAGGTGAAGAGAATCAGACTCCAGTAACAATAATAAAAATAATGATAACTTTATAATTTACTGGAGAAAAATTTAAATGTACATACAAGATAAGAAATATTGTCAAGGCAATTTCTTACTGACTATATGACATTCAGAAACTATCATAAAATATGTGCATTGATTCAAAATAAAAGTGTAATAACTAATTGTTACTCCCAAATATTCAAAGGCTTATTAAAAATCAAAGCTTAAGCAGTTATATGTGTTTACTAATTAGAAATCACTGCAACTCATAATGTTGAAGTGACCAAAATACTAAGAACTTGATAACATAGGAACAATTATTTTGACAACTGTAATCCCTTAGTTATATTAATGATATAGTAGGAAGCAGAAATTTTGAAGACTGAAAGAACTGATTGCATTTTGGCCAATTCTACAATACTTTTTTGATTTTTTTTGCTGGTCATGGGGCCTGAACTCTGGGTCTAGGCACTGTCCCTCAGCTCTTCAGCTCAAGGCTAGTGCTCTACCACTTGAGCAACAGTGCCACTTCTGGCTTTTTCTGCTTGTGTGGTACTGAGGAATCAAAGCCTCATGCATGCAAAGCAAGCACTCTACCCCTGAGTCACCTTACCAGCCCCCCCAATTCTACAATTCTACAAGCCACCATTAGAATGTGCTGTGCAGAAAACTTTTCTTATTGTGGTCAGCATGTGGACGAGTGTTTTCCAAATCTATTTTATAAAGGTACAATAGCTAAAAATTGAAAATCCACCAGACAATGTATTCTATAATTGGTTAACTTTTCTTTGTAGTTCTACTAAATAAGGTTGTGTGTTTCAGTATGTATGCACTGCTAACCGTTTAACTAAGGCTTTTTATCTCTCTTAAAGCATAAGACTTTTGTCCAAGTATTTTGGACTGTTGCATCCTTGAAGTACCATAAAATCACACACTTGAGACTAAATGGCTTCTCTCCTTCACATTGTCCTCTAAGTTATCTGAATGACGGTGGATCAATGTTGAGCTAGTGCAGCTTTCCTTTGAATCCTTAGCAGGTATTTTTCTCAAATATGTGTTTGTTTAAGCTGATGCCCCTCTCATGCCTAGATAAAGTTAAAATGTCTATCAGTTATTTAATCATTATTTAAGTGTTTTCCTTCTGAGATCCGAGAGTCCAACCCCCTCATTCAAGAAGGAAAGATTGATTTATCAGGATACATCCTTGGTTTTGCTGTTATTGAATTTCAACACATTAAATAACATCACAGGCAGATAATTCTCATGAGTAAATGGATAGGGCCACAGGGGGAGGTGAGTTATTTTTCTGCCTCATGCAATTTTATGGAATGTGTGACTACATGAAACAAATTTTTTTTAGGTAAAATGTACTTTGCATACATAATAGTGTAGACAAGTAGATAAATAATGACAATTAATAGATCAGGTTTCTTCAAATGTTTACTTTTCTGCAGTTGAATATAACCACTCACTTGCGGGTTTTAAGTTATGAAATTGATATTGAATCATCTTAATTTTTAAGTCAGTGGTTCACATATTATAATAGTTGCTTTTGTACTATTCAAATAGACAAAGCTGGGCGCTGGTGGTTCATGCCTGTAATCCTAGCTATTCAGGAGGCTGAGATCTGAGGATCACAGTTCAAAGCCAGCCTGGGCAGGAGAGACCGTGAGACTTCTATCTCCAACAAACCACCAGAAAACTGGAAGTGGCACTGTAGCTCAAGTGGTAGAGCACTCGCCTTGAGCTGAAGAGCTGAGGGACAGCGCCCAGGCCCAGAGTTCAAGCCCCATGACCGACAAAAAAAAAAAAAAAAATAGACAGATGTTTGATTCATATATGGTTTTGTGCTTATCCAAGTCCTATGCATGTAAAAGGAAGATTAAAAATTTCAGGGATATTAGGAATAATGTTCATTTAAGTCAACTATCAAATGCATGTTGAACAAACCCAAAATATATCCAGGGTCTAAATACACAGGTCAAGAACACATTTCAATCATAAGGCTCCTGTTCTTGCACTTAAGTGTTCATTTCACTCTTCAGAGTTTAGGAGTAAATTTTGCACCCATTTCAAAAGCAGTACTACATTGGGAAATCAATAACACGTGTTTGAAGGTGAAATTAATGTCTTCAAAAAGAAGTTGATTGTTAACTCTAAGAGGGATAATGACACCTCTTTTTTCGGTAAAGCATGTCTTATATGAGATTGGAAAAGTGAAGTCAAGGATAATTTTTTTATGTCAGGAGACTTTGAATTGGGATCAAACAAGATGGAAAATATAGTAAAAATTTTTCTCCAGATCAGTATGTTAAAAATTGGGTTGGTTTTTTACTGTCATTTTGTACAGGAAGAAAAGTATGCAAGAATAACTAGTTTATTTTTTTTAACCTAAACTGATTAGCAACCCCTCTAAACAACCAATTTGTAAAGAAGTTGATGCTTTAGGTAATAGATTATATACTATATGGATTTATGATTTTGAACTCATTTATTGTCATTAAGTAGCTGAGGTTAAGTGAACATCTTAACCTCTCCAAGCCTTTATTTCCTTAATATGATACCTCTCTTGAAGCATTATCTTGAAAAAAATGCATAGAAATCTTTTCATGAAGAATCTTACAAATATTAAGCCCCCATCTCAAATTCATGACTACTCTCAAGGGAGGGAAAAGAGGAGTGGTACTAGAGTTTCAGAATACATTACGAAAGTTGCTCATTCAGCAGGGATGATGGAGATGGCTCCCAACTTCCTTCAGCAGCCACTTGGAGTGCAGAGACTTTGAGACATGCATTTCTTACTCCCTGTGGTCTCAACATCATCAAATTTACAGGCTAAGGCATATGACTGAGATGACAAAAATCTTCAGAAGGGAATGAAATCAGCCTACTCTGCAAGGAAAGAGGCCCTCACTTAGTTACAGACTTGACCTGTATAATAGATAAGATGGGAGCATGGAACCGGTTCTTCCAGTGTCCAGCACTATACCAAACCTAAGCAAAAATAATATAGTACCTGCGTTCTTCACACTTCACAATCTAAAAGTTATTGAAAACATACTGAAAATATACTTTACAAATATTAAATATTTGATAAGCTTTCTAATTTTAGCATATTAGATTTTAAAGAGTAATTGAGAAAAACAAAAACCATATGTTGATTTTGTTTTGAAATTACTTAGAAGAATAGGTAAGTGTACAAACAAATTACTTTCTAAGCCTGGAAATTCCTAATATTTATTTTCCAACCCGCATTTATATGTGATTAAATTGAAAGTAATAGGTCTTTGTATCGCTAATGTTTCTATAATTATGATGTTCTTCAGGGAAGTATTTAAAATCTCTGTCTTAACACTTTACACTGCATATAATTCTTTGAGTTTACAATGTACTTCTTAGTGAAAATTGTGAAGTGGTTGGAATGCACTTTGTACTTTTTTTTTCTTTTTACAACTAGATGACTTTGAAAGGGAGGAGGAGGAAAACAAACAAATGCAGTTTTGCTATAGAAACACCTTGGCTATTTTATGGTCCTTTTAACCAAAAGCTATGGAAAGGTGGTATTTTAGCTTTTTGTGTTTCCAGCATTAATTGCTACTTCTATGCAGTATAATAGTCTTTATTAGCCTTTGTGATTTATTTTTAAAGAAGAATTTATTTTGAGAAGAGACTTGTGAATTACATACCACTTTTCAATTTGCTAGATTGAGTTGTGAAAAAACTCATGATTATGGTAAATATTATTATGACACAGTAAAGAGAATTAAAACCTAATTTTCCCAGAGAATTTCATATTTTCAACTGTCCATGCTTCCATTTGAGCAAGAAAATCATAGAACAAGCCTCCACCCACTGCTGAACTGGAAATTCCTTTCGTTAAGGATTTTTATAGTGTTGAGTTAAAAGGCAGTGACATATCTGGACCATGAAGTAAACACAGCTCATTGCTCAAATTGCAGTCATGAGGAAGGTAGTGGTGAGCTATGCTGGGAATGAGGCCGTGATCTGTCAGGTTAATTGCATCTTCTAACCAAAATTTCCTTTTTGTTTTAAATTGTAAATTTTAAATTTCCTGTTTGTTTTAAATTGTAACTACAGAGGAGTTACAATTACATGGGCAAGGTGATGAGTACATTTCTGATCAAACATTGTTGCCTCTTCCTTTGTTTCCCCTTATAGTCCCTTCCCATCTCCTCCCTCCTTACCCGCTACCCCCACCAAAGTTGTAAAGTTCATTTTTGACATAACATCTTGTACATCTCATTTCCATGATAATCAAATAGCATTGCTCTTATTTTTAAATCATTATTTTTGCAAATACTTTCCCCCAACCTGTGAGGGTTTTTATTTGTTTGTGTGTGTGTGTGTGTGTGTGTTGTTGTTGTTGTTTCTTTTTTTATATTAGCAACAATATCATTTAGAAAATTGAGCCAGGCAACTCTGTCTCAGGCCTGTAATCTAGGTACTCAGGAGGCTGAGATATGAGGATCGTGGACCAAAGCCAGCCTGGGCAGGAAAATCCATGAGACTCATATCTCCAAATAGCTACCAGAAAACCAGAAGTGGCATTGTGACACCAGACTTGAGTGAAAAAGCTCAGAGACAGTACCAAGGCCCTGAGTTCCAGCCCCACAGCCAGCAACAAAAACAAACAAAAAGGAATACGTTGAATATATATTTTTTTAGTAAATAATCATGTTGGTGTTTAAGACATCTTTCCTTAATGCAACATAGCAAAACTTTTTCTCCAGGAACCCGATGTGGTTTGAGTGCTTGCATTCAAATCTATGATTGGTTCCCAGATAATTATTACTAAAGTCATTTGATTAAACACATGCTAGCATTTAGGCATCATCTTGTTCCTTTATCAACTGTATGACTTTGGGAAAGTTATGTACAGCCTTCTAGGCCCAAGTTTCCTCATTTGTAAAGCAAAAATGGTGTAGCTCAACCTTATAGGGCTTCACAGTGATAAAAATAAGAAACATTTGAATCTCTTAGCTCAATGCCAAGAACTCGTTAAGTGTTCAAAACATGATTGGGTATGAGTTTGAGGAACATACTACAGATTCAAATCATCGCAAACATTCTAAATGTTCTGTAATATCTCTTACATGAAACTTATGATAAATTACTTCTATAATTTGCTTCACTTCTGGCTTCTTTTGGTAGTAATTGGAGATAAGAGTCTCATGGACTTTCCTGCCTGCCTGGCTTTGAATTGCAATCCTTATCTCTGGCTCCTGAGTAGCTGAGATTATAGGCATGAGCCATCAGTGCCCAGCAATAAAACATTTTTAAAAGAAGCATTGACATTTGTTTGAGACATTTTTTTCAGTCATCTGAATCAATATTTTAACAGATGATTACTTTATTAGAGGAGGTGATTCAGTATTAAATTAATGTGAAAAATAGTGACTGGATAAAACAAGTCCAAGGAGAAATTCACTTTCAGAAGTGCTATACTGTACCATTCTACCATCAAAGCTGTGACAATGTATCCAGAAGAATAGGAGGTCTTTGATATGTGGAGATTAGAAGCTACAGAGCAGTTCAAAATAAATCACAGCAGTGTTTTACTTGCATTCTATTTCTGGTGCTCATATGTTACACACCAAAGTTCTTCAGAGTCCATCAGGAAAGAATTATTTTTAAAGAAACATTTAATTCCATTTCTAAATCATTTAGCATAAAAAAGTGAAAACTCTCAATGAGGCAAATAAGTTAGCATATGATCTTCCACCAATTCTGCTGTTAATCTAGAAGTGATGTACAGTTCTATGCATTCCCTACTGGTAGGAAATAATCCTGCAAATTCCAAGATCCTCAAGCACCTGTTTTTGTTGTTGTTGTTGTTGCTGTTGTTTACTAAAGATTTCTGACCAGCACTGATTGCCTTCACATTAACTGAGGTACATTTATTTGTTTGTTTGTTTGTTTGTCGGTCGTGGAGCTTGAACTCTGGGCCTGACTAAGGTACATTTAGAACCCTGGGCTGTTAGCCAAATACTGTATGCCTCCTTCTTCATCCCAATATCTAAAATTATTTCAGCAGAAAGGGTGGTGCAGAAAGTCTAGCTTTGACTATGGCTACAGGGCCACCAAAATCCAATGACTCCAACCAAGTTCCTAATGCTAGGGACTTTCCTGCTCTGTTTCCTCCAGTCTACGTGATCTGAGAATACACAGTTCTCATGGTTGCTATGACTCAGGAGCAAAGGTGGGTGGAGAAGCAAGGATATAAAATTGGAGCCTGTGATACTTAAGATGCTTCTCTCAAATTCCTTAGGATGCTCCTTTCAGATTCCTGCTCAGATGTAAATTTTGGCAAGATATTAAAATTAAGTCTCAGATTCTTACATAGGGGGTCATAATAATTCCTACCTCATCAGATTCTTCTGAAAGTATAGAAACTAACCTACACCACATTGGCACTAAGCAAAGAGGATTTTTCAACCCAATAAAAACAGACAATATGTCTTTCATAACTCATGAGTAATATAGAACCTTCCTGGGCCCACCTTCTGGTACTTTCTAAGACACTATTCTGAGTAGTGTTTAAGTTGATATCTGTAGTTTTATGTTTATAGACTGTATTCAAGCCTCCATTCTATTTTTTTTACCATGAATGCATGATAAAAAATCTCTAAGTGTTATAACTTAATTGATTAAAAGAATTCTGACATATATCTTGGTAGAGTACCTTAAGATGTACACTGGAGACAGTGTTTATTACCTTGAGAGGAAAAAGGGTAAAAAGAAATACTGGGCTGTTTTTGACAACTTGCCTTTATGAAATATTGAAACAATTACTTGCTTCCCACCATCACACACTTTCCTCTACAAGGTGTGTATATTTCTGTACTTCTGTATGCTACACGCTGGCTCTGAGCAATTTAAAGAAACTTTCATAGGAGTTCTGGAGTGCTTATAACTACAATGACCAAAAAAAAGACAACTCCCCTCCCCCCCACCCAGAGCATGCAGATTAAAGAGGTTCTGTTGCCAGAACTAAGACTGATTTTCCCCCCAGTTACAGGGCTTGAACTTGGAGCCTGGGCACTGTCTCTGAGCTTTATCCCTCTAGGATAGCACCCTACCACTTTGAGTCACAAGCTCCACTTCTGGTTTTCTGGTAGTTAATTGGAGATGAAAGTCTCACAGACTGCCCTCCCCAGGCTGGCTTCTAACCACAATCCTCAGATCTCAGCCTCTTGAGTAGCTGAGGTTACAGGCATGAGCCATAGGCTCAATGTGGTACAGGTCACTTTATATATGTTTACTTCAGTGTTTTGTGTGCTCTGTAGGTAAGCAATATATGGTACCTATTATGCCTCTCTTCTTCCACACCATTGTTTCAAAGAAAGGTTTTCTCCCACCAAGACCTGCTTTTACTAAAAGAGATATAGAGGTTCTTATAGCAAATGAACAGCAATTTAGACTCCCCCACACACATTGCCAGCAGTAATATATTCAAATGCACAAGTGAACACTACAGAGATTACAAGGAAAATGGAAAGTTTTGAAGATTAATATGTTTCAGTTTTCCTGGACCCCCAATTAAATCATTCTTTAAAAGGTAGAAAGATAAGCTATGTGCTTTTAAAAATAGGAGTGAAGTATAGCATAAAACTTAAAAAATATTTTTAATCTATTAAGCAAGTCTCTTTGTAATAGAGAATAATTTTATATTCCAATTATAACATTTTGTAAGTAATTTTTTGACACAAACATTTTACATACTGGATAAAAATAATGGATCCATCCAAATACATGAACTTCTTAATTAAAGCACCAGTTTGTAAGGAAAAAGTATAATCTCTCCACAGATAAATATTAATGTAATATATTTACATAAATATTCTAGATACTAATAGTACAGAAATAGCCACATCCAAATCCCTGTGGGTTTGGTCACCAACGGCGTCAGTGTGGCTAGATTCATAACAGTATGAGGTGATGTCATCTCCCTGCTCTGTCTGCTGCATCCCATACATTCACCATTCTCACGTCTCCTCTAGAGTGGGAATGCAAATTTGTATATTCCCCTTGCCATCTGAGGTCTCAAGACATATAAAATGTAGAGAAATTTAAAATTTTCTCAAAAGATCATCTGTCATCTTTCCTCTCTTCTCAATACTGGCTTGTGTGCTTAATACAAGTCCTCACAGTGGACCTCAGTTAGAACTCGGGGAGGATTCCAGTGCTTCCTTCTATGATACTCTTTCTGCTGGCAGCATATACGCCCATTTATGCTAGAAAACTGGCTGAATTTCCCCATCCCATTTCTTTCCTTTTCTTACTCCTCTTGGGCCTTGGACCTTTCCTTGTGGTCCTCCCTAACAACCTTATACATGCTTCACCACCTGAGTAACTGGAATGACACACCTGCATCACCACACCCAATTGTTTCTGACGTAGGGTTTCACAGACCTTTCATTTGTCTTCCCTTGAACCATGATCTACTTGCCTCTGGAAAAATGGATTTCGGGAGTTTAAAGATTGTCAATATCCCTTCCATCAGCACAAGAATGATAAAATGTTTAAATTATGATCATTCTTCACCCAAAGTAATATGTTTTTTGTGACTCAGCATGTGATTTTTATTCCTTTCCATCTTACAAAGGTAAGTATTATTGCTTATATACGGTTGTTTCAGTTGCTTTGGTGTTTTTTTCTTTTACTTACCCTGACACTTGCCAATATCTGCAAGTTCAGTTTCACTCAGCATCAGCCACAAATCCTCCTCTGGGATTCTTTCATTTCTTCTTTCACTTCTGCTTTATAAATCTCAACCTGTGTGTCTGTGTGTGTGGGGGGGGGGGGTTGTTCATGTATTTTAGAGTTACCAAAACTAGTATCATTTAGAACAATCTCAAGATGAAGAGTCTGGTAGAGAAATCTTTTATCTTCTATTGTCTTGTTTGAAATGAAGTAAATCTTAAAAACAAGCACACAGGAAGACCAGCAAAATTACAAAAAGTAACGTAATATAGCGATCATGCTCCTGTCTCCTTTTTTCCTTCTCACCATACATTTAAGCAGATTGTCCCTCCCAAATATCTTGGGCATGCACGCTATTTTGGACCCAAGCCTTGTGAACTGCTTACTGAGTCATTCACTTAAACTAGAGCTGTATAATTTTATTTTGCCTTTATGCTTTTAGACTATCTTTAATATACAGTAGCCAAAGATAAAGAGAGTGTTAAAAATTAGGTAATAAATCTGTATTGCCACATGTGTAGTGGTGATGTTTATCTGTGGCATTGGCAGGTTTGATTAAAGTCTTCTGGTTGTAGAGTGTGACCTTGGGCAAGTATCTTCATCTCTGAGCTCCAGATGCTCACTTGTGAATTAGAAATAAAGTCTAAATCATAGGTTTCGTGCAAAGATTTAAATGGAGAAAATAAACAATTGATGTAATAGAATCCTTTTTTTGGGGGGGTCCGGTTGTGGGGCCTGAACTTTGGGCCTGGGCGCTGTCCCTCAGCTCTTCAGCTCAAGGCTAGCGCTCTACCACTTGAGCCACAGTGCCACTTCTGGCTTTCTTCTTTTTGCTTATGTGGTGCTGAGGAATGGAACCCAGGGCCTCATGCATGCAAGGCAAGTGCTCTACCACTGAGCCACCTTCCCAGCTCGTAATAGAATCCTTTGTGTATAACAAATGTGCAATATAGCTGGGGCCGGTGGCTCACGTCTGTAATCCTAGCTACTCAGGAGGCTGAGATCTGAGGATCACGGTTCAAAGCCAGCCCGGGCAGGAACATCTGTGAAACTCTTATCTCCAATAAACCACTAGAAAACCGGAAGTGGTACTGTGGCTTAAGCGGTAGAGTGCTGGCCTTGAGCGCCCAGGCCCAGAGTTCAAGCCCCACAACCAACCAAAAACAAAACAGATGTGCAATATAAAATAGGAGTGATTGTACTAATAATAACTATTAACTATTACCATTATAGTACATAACAATCTTTGTTGCAACTGTGATTATCTTTTTAAATGAATCCTAGGACTGGGGCTGTAGTACACCTCCAGTTCTTACACTACTAACGTGTTATACTGACCTCTTCCTCTCTTCCCTGGAACTACACAGGATAATTTCACATCAGAATGTCATGAGAATATCAGTCATACTTGAGACACTTTGAAAAAGGTGTTCAAAAACCTAACTCGAAGAAGCCTGAGAATTCTAGAGCTGGAGGAAAATTGATTTAACAAACTAAGTTGATTAGTATTGACATGCCTTTTGCAAACAAAAACTAGGATGTGAAACAGAAGAGTATGGAGAAAACATTTTTAAAAATTGATGAGGCAGAGATTCTCTCATTTGCCAAATGCTACCATGGAAGAAAAATAAGACACACAATTCTTGTGTGTAGCCCTATGGCTGCTGCGTGTATGTTACAACTGCCACTTCAGCCGTCAGCAGGACAAAGCATGAGCCAGGAGCTACTCCACAGACCTTTCTCAGGCTTCCCCTAACTCCTTAGAACTGGATTCCAGCCGTCTCTCTGTATCTCTTTCCACTCATCTTCATTTGATGTTTCCTCCCCCTTTCCTCTTACTTCTGCCTTCTCTTTAAATGGCTGGCTGAAGAAAGGCTCTTCCTGTCTCTGCCTCCTTTATATACATTTGCATCTTTCTCCTTTATTTCAGATAGAGGACATATGTTTTCCTCGCCTTCCACTGAATTGCTTCCCCTTCTTACATCTTTTACAGATAGTTTCTATGTAGAAAGATTAAAAAAAAAAAAAAAACACCTTCGGAAAATCACCTACCTGAGAAATTCCACTAGAAGTCAAAGTCTTAGCCATCACCTCCACGCATGTAATATCCCAGCCAGCTTTCCACCTCCCCTCGTTGGCACTGACATTAGTCATTCAGCTCCAGTCATGCACTGGTTTCATGTCAAAACCAATATTACCTTTCAAACCTGATGTTAGAGTATTTAACTCCAGGTCTATTTCTCGCCACAACACTATTTCATGATGCAGTGTGAAGAGTTATTATGACACATACAGGGGAAAAAAGGCACTGACATTTATCAACCTTGTCACCGGATAAGGTCTGATTTACTATAATTAAGGTTGGACGGTACTGAAAATGCAGTTTTTTTTAAAATATAGGGGATATACTTAAATCCACTATTAATTCCAAACATCCAGAGCACTGCCGCACAGCCACTGATGTAAATTTAGGTGTTTGAAGCTTCTGTGAATATAAAACTGGAAAAGATTTATGAGCAATAAAAGGAAATGTGCTCGTAATTCACAACTGGCCTGTGACACCCTGGCGGTGCTGTGGAGCCACCAAGACAGTTCATTAGTCTCACCAGACAGCCCTGGAATTGAAACATAATGGTCAGGCATCAGTAATGTGATTAAGGCTCTTGATTTCATGGTTTAAAAAAATGGATCCGTTGACCCAAATGTGATTTCAGGGTTTTTTTTTTGTTTCAAGTATCTGTGGTCAATAACCAATTGTTGACAAGAAATAGAATAACCTTGGATGGTTAGCAAGTGCCTAAGGCTAGAATTCCAAGGAAGGGTGTACATACTTATTTTTATTCCACAATGGAAATAAACAACCCACAGGCACATTCAAAATAATTGTCTGGAATGATGAAATTGATCTATTTGTTTTGTAAAAGCACCTAGTGATTATTTTTACACAATGAATGGCTATATATTCTTAGTCTCTACTGATATTGGATGAAATTTAAAGAACTTGCCTAGGATAAATTTTGTTCTGTGCATCTTAGAAGACTAAGGTTTGTTTAACAGTTGAAAGAGAAATCATTTAGGTTTCACAAGTATAGTAGCTTTGTTTTAATGAGCTATACTGTTCTCTATTTCTGTTGATCCCTATTGATCTATTTCCATTAATTATCCATCATCACACCCACAAGTCAGGATACTAGCATATATACATCTAATGATGTACTACTTTTTAGGACATACTCAAGGTACAGATTTTTAGATGTGTTAATAGGTTCTTTCCATATCTGAATATAATTGCATAGTTTATACCAGCCGCATTTTATTGACAATTCACCTGTTAAATAAAGGACATGTACGTTGTTTCCTGATTTTGCCCATAGCAAGTACAGCTGCTGTGTACATCAGTGAACATAAGATTCCATTTCTATGGGATAAATTGCTAATGTCCAGTTCTTGCGTTACATGGAGTTGCATGTACTGTTACTTTTTCCTGTCACTGAGCCACACAGGTTTAACATTGATAAGAACTGAAAGTGTTGTCCCACGAAGCCAGTTGTTGATGTTTATAGGATTATTTCCATTATTTCATCTTGGTAAAGTCATGAATTCAAAGGTTGGTTTATTAGTTCCAAGTTGTCAAATTCACAGGAAATTGTCTATAGCAGTCTCTTATTATTTTCTTTATATACTGAAATTTTTGTGATAACCTTCCATGCCATTCCTGGAATTTATGTCATTTTATTTATTTTTGTAGTTTCTCTAGAGGTCTGTCATTTTTTAAGTTTCTTTTTTTTTATTATTGTGAAAATACTGTACAGAGGGGTTACAATTACATGGGCAAGATAATGAGTGCATTTCTTATCAAGCATTGTAGCCTCCTCCTTTGTTTCCCCTTCCTATCCCATCCTCCGCCCCTACCCACCCTCCAACCCTCCTCCCCCCCCCTACCAAAAAGGAATGTGGCTTAGTGGCAGAGTGCTTGCCTAGCATGCATGAGGCCCTGGGTTTGATTCCTTGGTACTACATAAACACAAAATAAATAAATAAAAATAATAAATCATTTTTTAATTTTTCTACTTCTACTTTTCTTTTAGGAGAAGTGCTAGAGGGCTGAACACAGGCCTACTTGCTCATGCTTAGCAATTACTCTAACACTGAGCTATATCCCCAGCCCTGAAATAGTTTTTATTTATTTTTTCATTGCCAGGAATCAAATTGTCTCTTCTGTTTCAATAAAAAACAAGTTTTCATCTCACTGATTTTTGTCAGTCATGGAACTTGAACCCAGGGCCTGGGCATTGTTCCTGAGTTCCTTTCCTCAAAGCTAGCACTCTACCACTTTGAGCCATGGCACCACTTCTGGTTTTCTGGTGGTTAACTGGTGATCAGAGTCTCACAGGGACTTTTCTGCCCAGGCTGGCTTTGAGCTGCAATCCTCAGATCTCAGTCTCCTTGAATAGCTAGGATTACAGGTGTGAATCACTGGTGCCTGGCTCACTGATTTTTTTTTCCTTTTAATCTGTCGTTTTCCTAATTTCAGTGTTTTCAGCTTTTGTTATTTGTATTGTTTTTCTTTCTAATTTTCCTGGATTTACTCTGTTCCTCTTTTCCTGCTTCCTTGAGCTAGGAACATAGACCAGCGATTTGAGATCTTTCCTTTTCTTGGTGCAATCTAGGAACTTATACATGCTAGCACATCACTCCCCTTCACTGATTTAATTGGGACCCATGCATTTTGATATGTGATTTTTCTCTTTGATTTAGCTCTGAATATTTTATATTTCCTTTGCTCCTCTATGATGGATAGAATATTTAGAAGTGTATTACTTAATACCCACATCTGTAGAGTTTTCCTTCTTCTTTATGCTATTAAATTCTCATTTTATTATGATCAGAAGACATGCTGTAAATCATGTCATTTTTCCAGTGCCAAGGAACAAGCCCTTACAAATGTTAGGCAGACTACTGAACTTCATCTTCTTCTCCGGTCAATTCTTTCAGATTATTTTTTAATGAATGGCGATATATATGTTCTGTCTCAGTAGTTCATTAAGATTTGAAAAACTCTGAATTTTCCAGGGTTGAGTGCTTATTTATATGTAACAGGTCTTGATAGTTAATTGTGTTGATTGTGTCATCTATATCCTTACTAATTTTCTATCCAGTATTTCTATCAAGTCTGCAGGAAACTGGTTGGTGTTTTCAAGTACAATTGCAGATTTTCCTGTTTCTCCTTATGGCTCTATCAGTTATTTTGTAGATTTTGAAACACTCTTTTGTAGTTTGTACACCTTTCAAATTATTTTGTTTTCTGAGTTCAATTATCTATCATGAGATCTCCCTCAAGATACTGCTTGCAATTCCTCTTGTTAAAAATTCTATCAGCTATTAAAACAGTCCCTCCCACATCTATTCAAAAGGAATGTTTTATGGTATATTTTTTCATCTGTTTATTTTTAAACTACGTGCTTGAATTTGAATCAATTTTATTAGAAGCATGGCAAATTATTATTATTAGTTGCATCTTGTAATTTCTATCCTTTAAGTGGATTATTTAGACAATTTGCAATAAAATAAGTTGCTAATAGATGTTTCTCTTTCCCTTTCATCCTGTTTACTCTGCACAGAGACTACAATGGCACTTCCTCTTTTCAGCACTTGGAAAATATGTGCCACTTCGCCCTTTGATTTCAGAGAAGAAAGCTACTGTAGTTGGAACTTCTATTCCTGGAAGTAATGTGTTACTTCTCTGAATATTTTCAAGGCATTTTGCTCTTAGAAGTTTAATCATGAGTTTTGAGGTTGAAGGGAGGTCTTTACTCTAAATGGGTTTTAGTTGCTTATTGGATCTGTAAAGTACATGAAGTTTTTGCCACGTATGGGAAGCTTTGGATATTATTTCTCCAAATATTCTTCCATCCACAACCTTTTCATCCTTTCTTTCTCGAACTGAAATTATTGTAATGTTGCGTCTTTTGCTATTCTCCCAGGGCCCTAGAGATTTCAATATTTATTTGTTTCACATTAGGTAAATACATTGATCTGATCTAAATTTACATATTCACTTGTCTGTTTCACATTTCTTGGACCCATACAACAATTTCTTTTTTTTAACCTTTAAAACAATTTATTAGTCCATGTTAATAATGGACAATACATATGTTAAAAGATAATAATATGTTAAAAATGGGTTTACTTTGGCATGCCGTATGTGCATATGATATATGGTTATCATCCCTCGCCCCTCTGCCCCTTTGCCTTCTCTTGTCTCCTCTTCCCTCATCCTGGGCTCCTCTCTGGTTTTCCCACCCAGGGTGCCCCCATAAGCCTGTGTGCTGTCCTTTGTTTTCTGTTTATTAGTGATGCTGGAGATGAAATACTAAGGAAGACTCTTTCCTCAGCACATATTAATGCCTTTTATGGTATTTTTCACTTTGTCATTTTCCTTTGTCCTTTAATATCACTTCTATTTGGTTTACTGAGGATTTTTTTTTTTTTGTGGGTTGTGGGGCTTGAATTCTGGGTATGGGCACTATCCCTCAGCTCTTCAGCTCAAGGCTAGCACTCTACCACTGGAGCCACATTGCCACTTCCGGTTTTCTGAGTGGCTTATTGAAGATAAGAGTCTCACAGACTTTCCTGCCTGGGCTGGCTTTGAACCGTGATCCTCAGATCTCAGCCTCCTGACTAGCTAGGATTATAGGCATGAACCACTGGCGCCTGGCAGATTTTTGTTTTCTTATTTGTTTGATGAGAAGTTAAAAGTATTTTCTGGATTACTTTTATTAATTATTGAAAGCATGTTTCCCATAATCATTACATCCTCTAGCAATGTCAACTGACAATCAGGTAAGGCATGATTGTACGTATTGTTGGTATAATCCATTTTTAAATCCTAAAGCTGTAAGATACTGTTAGGAAATTTAAGATATTATGTTAGATTTTTGTTTATTTGTCTTCAGTAGACTGTCACCCTACTTACCTATAGCACACAGGTCTTAGCCTAAATTTGTGGGCCATGTTTTACTTGACAATCTAATTTTCAGAGCCTCTGGCCTGCAGTTTTGGCCTTCTTGATTTATTTTATCCTTCTTGGACTGTCATTGCTGCCTTCTGCTGATGCTTGACAGGCAGACAGATTGTTCCAGCCTGGGTTGGCTTGTTGTCTAGCTAGAAGAGCGAATGCCCAGCCCATCAGGAGTACAAGGACAGAATCATTCCCAGGCAAGAACTAGTCAGATGACATTGGCTGGGTGGAAGAGAGGAGACTCAGATCCACAGAGACAAATAAGCCTTTCTGTAGGAGAATCTCCCTCCTATGTTTTCCCTTTCCTAATCTCCCTATTGACCCAGGTAAGAGAAGGCAATCTCAGATCAAGCTAAAAGGATAGCATTTTCAGTAGTGGTCTCCTATCACAATTAAATTGTCAGTCTCCCTGGTCAAATACCTTAGGTCAAGAAGATAGGTTGCTTAACACTCAGAAATAATAACCAGTAATGTATTTCTTAGTTTAAAATACATTGATCATTTTCACATAACACACAAGTATGTTTAACTGAACATCCTTGGAGTTCCTTTAGGGGTTTTTTTGGTTTTTTTTTTTTACAGACCACAAATTATAGCATCTATGACAACCATCCACAGTGCCCTTCAAGGCCCAATATCCCTGGATTGCCCAAGGGAATCAAACAATTCTCCTTCCATATTTAAATCTGTTCCACATTGTTCTACTTTTAGTTGGCACACTTATTCCTGATTAGACATATAACACATATATTCAAGTTCTGGTTGTATTGTTTAGGGTAAGCTAAAAATCCATGGTATGCTTTAAAAATAGCTACTGCAGCTGGTACTTTCTGTGTGCATTAGATAACTTAGGTTTGACAAGCTGAATTTAAGACAGACAAAGGTTTCTCTGTCGTTTTTAGAATACACCTATACCAGAAAGAGCTGATCATGTGGAACCAATATTCCAGACAGCTCAGTAGCAAAAAGATGCACCACCAGCAACAAAAGGCACATCTTGCTTCTTGTAGGTGCTATTGTAATTTGTGATGTATCCCAATGATTTAATGTCTTGCCAGACACAAAAAAATACACTGCTGAATTACAATTTGTTAGTTTTGCAATAGCCTAAGTGTAGCACAGGGGATACTTCATCTTTAAAACAAAATTCAGGACTCTTGTACTGGCTCTTTGTAGTCATTTCAGGAAGAAATGATATAGTGGTTCGTTTTCTTATATTTTAATGTAAAATAACATAGAAAGTTTCTAAAAGTACGAGTTGGGTAACTGTTGTCCACAAGATGCAAATGAAAGATAACTTTTTCTCACGCAATAGATAAATGAAATCTTGGTTGAGTACTAGTGGCTCATACCTATCATCCTAACTATAATCCTAACAACTCAGGATGCTAGGAGCCCAGGAATCATGGTTCAAAACCAGCTGGAGCAGGAAAGTCTGAAGATACTCCATCTCCAAATTGACCAGTAGAAAAATAAAACTTTGGCAAGAGGCATGGCTCAGGTGGTAAAGGACCAGCTAAGCAAACAAGCTAAGCAACCACAAGGCCTTTAATTCAACTGCTAGTCATAGCCTAAATATATAAGTAATTAAATAACATGAGTGCAATCTATTCTGAAAATAAGAGCTCAAACTTCAAAGCTCAGAGATACTTTATTCACCTTATAGTCACAAATACATTAATAATGTCAAGTTAATAAACCAGAAGATAGCATAATATACCCTCAGATTTCAAATGCTCTTTGTAAATATTGGGGCAATGTTCACAAGAAATGGAAGCATCAGTATGAGACACAGCCTATGAATACTGAAGAATACAAAATATACTTTAAGGCCATATATTTTCAAATATCACATAAAAAATATCAAAACCTGCCAGGCACCAGTGGCTTAGGCCCATAATCCTAACTACTCAGGGAGGAAAGTCTGTGGGACTCTTCTCTGCAATAAACTACTCAGAAAAATCTGGAAGTGGTGCTGTGGCTCACATGGTAGAGCGCTAACCTTGAGCAAAAGAAGCTCAGGAACAGCTTCCAGGCCCAAACTTCAGAACCAGCACACACACACACACACACACACACACACACACACACACACAATCCAAACTTGCTGTGGCTGAACTTAACATATTTTCCCATTGTTGCACTTGAAGTGGCATCACATCTGAGTAAGATAAAGATGATCTGTCAAATGTAAAGGTAAGAAATTTTTCAACAGAGAAACAGTATGAAATGACACTTGCAAAGAGTTCCTTCTCCCACAGGCCTGAGTAGAACCCCAAGCAGAAATTTCCTCCCATGGTTACTCATTCACTAAGGAATCATTGGATGGGCACTTTATGCTGAACACTTTTCTAGGTGGATAAAACTGAACATTTCTTTCTGTCATAAAGCAGGTGTTAAATAGGAATAGGAGAATAGGTGTTAGAATTGTTAAAAATAAAAATGAATTAAGCAATGTTACAGGGATAGCTAAGGGAAGGCAAAAATATTTGAATTGTTCAGGACTTTTTGAAGAAGATCTAAAGGTCCCAAGGTCTAACGGTCAAATCTTTGGACAATTTACTAGATCTTCAATTTACTAAAATCTTCAGTCTTATTTTTTCATACACAGGATGAAATGACCACAGCAGCATTGTTTGAATGAAATGAAATTCAAAGGATGTGGCTGGCAGCTGACTGCATAACTCACACATTTATGAGGGTTTTGTTGTTGTTAATAAAGTTCCTTGTTTTAAAGATACTTAAAGTTAAAAAATATGACCAGGTGCTGGTGGCTCACTCCTATAAGCCTGGCTATTCAGGAGTCTGAGATCTCAAGATCCTAGTTTGAAGACAGCTGGGTCAGGAAAGTCTGTGAGACTCTTACCTCCAATTAACCACCAGAAAACCAGAAGTGGCTCAGTGGTTCAAAATGGTAGAACACTAACATGAAAAAGCTCAGGGACCATGCTCAGTGCTGAGATATAGCCTCACAATCGACCAGAAAAGGGAAAAAATATAAACCAAACTTCTGAGTTTCTCTGGTTAATAAAATTCCTATTAAATATTCTTTAAAGGGCATTATTAACACATAGACCAGTAGTTTTCCTAGCAAGCCACACAACCTCTCTAACCCTTTTTATAAATCTATACAATGGCTGAAATAATAAGCCTAACTATTTCTGTTATGAAGAATGATAGATAATGAAGTTGACAGTGCCTTGTGACCTACAAATGTAGAGTGTGCTTTGAAAAAGGCACCAAAGGACCATTTACAAAGTCTATCTCCTCTAAGAATAAGCTGGAAACAACAGTAGGTAATGTTTAGAAACCTTAGTTGCACTGAGTCCATTAGACCCATCATTTTGTTAAATTAATGATAATTTTACTAATAATGCCTGTATGCATTTTTCCTTTCCAATTTAAAATACAAATGCATCCCAAGTCTCTTTTGAATCTTGCTGTGCCAATCCAATTCTACTTTCCCTGGACTGAACCTCTCAAGAGGCAACTTTTAGTATTAGGTAAGTTTTCTATGCATTCATTTTTTCTGCATACACCACATACATACATTTCCAAAGAAAATGCTTAGGCTTGTCATTACAATTTTTTCTCCATTCTTGGGGCTTGAATTGTGAGCCTGGGCTCTGTTACTGAGCTCTACCAGTTGAGCCACAGAGCCACTTAATTGGAAATAAGAAACCTACAAACTTTCCTGCCTGGGCTGGCTTTAAACCATGATTCTCATATCCTGGCCTCCTGAGTAGCTAGGATTACAGGTGTGGTCTACCAGTGACTGGCTATCCTGATCATTTTTAAAATATCTACATTTGGTGACTGGATATTAAAGATATTTCAAATAATGATTCACAGAGGACATCAGTTCTCATAACTTAGAATTGACAATTCAGAACAAAAGGTGGTGAATTTTATTTATAAGTACTGGCTTAGAAGAAAAAACAGAATGGTGTATGTTTTCTCTGGAATCTCCATTGTCTCCTTATCCATTCTGGCATTGAATCCAAGTCTGGTTAAAATAAGCTGATATTGGCCTGGGAAGGTAGCTCAGTGGTAGAGTGCTTGGCTTGCATGCATAAGGCACTGGGTTTGATTCCTCAGCACCATATAAACAGAAGACGCCAGAAGTGGTGCTGTGGCTCAAGTGGTAGAGCAATAGCCTTGAACTGAAGAGCTGAGGGACAGCGCCCAGACTCAGAGTTGAATCCCCACGACCAATGAAAAAAAAATACCAGTGTCATTTAATAAGGAATAAAATCATTGAGAACTTCATTATTACAAAAAGTAAATAAAATTACTAGGACATTTCACACCTGATAGCAATGCCAATAGCTTATTTGATTTAATTACTAATTAATGAACTGCTCTTGGAAAGTATCTGCATGGAAGCAGATTATATTGTTCTAGGGCTTCATCTTGTAAGGCTCTCCTCATACATTTAATTATACATTTGTTATGCCCTATGTTTATTATAGCATTCTTTGGCAATGTTTTTTCACTTTTCAGAAGATTTGCTTCTTTTTAAGTCTTACTTCAACACAAAGGTTATACAATAACCCTCACTGAAAAACCCAGGCTTTACTTAGCTGCATTTCTGGGATATTTATTTGGAGCAAGGTATTAAGGAAAATCACGTCAATGTAGCTATACTTCTTTAAAATACTCTAACTTCACTTATCATTATTATATAATGCACTTATATGATTGAATTTTTGTTAGATATTTCATTTATGATTTAATTACGCTAAGAAATGAATCATTAATCTAGAAAAAGAAGATAAAGAAAAGGAACTAGGTATAGTGGATCAGGCCTATAAGCCAAGCTATTTAGGAAATGGAGATGAGCAAGATGATGGTTTGAGGCTAGCCCTAGCAAAATGTTCAGTAGGTCCCAACTCAACTAATAGTTGGATGTGGTAGCATATGTCTGTCATCCCAGTTGTGGTGGGAAACATAAAATAAAAAGATTATGGTCCAAACCAGACTGAAAAAAATGAGACTGTCCCCAAAGTAATCAGAGCAAAACAGACTATTGGCAGAGGCCATGTTAATATTCTGGATGAGAAAGGAAATTTTGAAGAGGGGCAGGAATGTGTATCAGTCGATCAATAGAAGAGATAATTAAATGCCTACTGGGGTAGTTTGGAAGCACTAATTCTGTAGATGTGGAAGGTAGACAATGGTATTAGAATAAATTCAGGATAGTAAGAGTCATCTCAGGTTCTAGTAGGAGAAATTGCCTAGATAGTATTATTATCTTCATATACAAAGTGTAGTTAACATTTCAGGAAAAATTCCATGCATATGCTAACCTTATGACTAGTCCACAGTTTTCTATAAATATATTTATCACTGAGCACATATTAATTGTTCCCATGAATAACATCTTCTAACTCTTACATAATAAATAGTATTAAAAATTATCAAAGGGTAAAATATGCTCTTTTCAACTATGTAAGAATAATAAATGATGTCAACCAGTAACTGGTGTAACTATGTTGTCAGTTAACAATGATTAAGATACACAAAATTATAGATAAACTAATAAATTGATAGGCCATAATCATCTTATGGAATAACTTGTTATAATATAAATCGAGGCAAGACATTTCAAAAACAGCTATTAACACTTTAAAATATTCTATTGAGTTAAAATGGTAGGGTGAAAGATAAGGAGATAAAGTCCTAGGAATTCAAATAGAATTCTTTCTCAGTGTTAGCATTAAGCTTAAAGTATTACACTATGTACAGTTTAAATAAGTGATAAATCTTCAGTTATACAATTAAAAGAATTGGGTATCTTAAAGACCAAATTTAAGTAATATATCCTAAGGAAAGTTAATAATGTAAGTAACTCTGCCTGAAAATTGAGTAAAGCAAATTTTAACAAAATTACTTGGAAGCACAATTTCTACCAGAGTAAATATAAGTAAATTATGAAAATCAGTAAATATCTTCAGGATGAGAAGCAGGCTATGCAAAATCCTAATGTGCTTATTTTATTATATATATATATATATATATGTATGTATGTATATGTATATGCACTAACAAAGAAAAGGACTGTGATATATTGGGTTTTTTTTGTAGCTTTTCATCTGTATGAAAATTCATTGCTGGTTAATCATGTCTTATTTCCAGATATTAAGCTTCTCATAATTTTTGATAGCAAAATGGGAAAAAGTAAAACTCTTCTTGTTACACACGTAAGATAGCTTTTCAATAAAAATAACTGAAAATTGCAAACTTGCCAGTGAAACTGCAGACGGACAGCGCTAGCTTTCAGCAGGAGAGTACCAGCTTACATCTCCTCTTTTTTAATTAACAGTGCTAATTCCAAACATCATTTACACCATGCTCTTGAGTCTCTAAGTATTTACTCAATATCAGGAGCTAATGGTTGGTTGGAATTCATAGGAAATTAATAGTTTTAAAGAATGAACGCTATATTGAAAATGATTTGGAGAGATTGATACTCTAAAAGCTGAGAATATATTTTTAATGACCAGATGGTACATTTTAAGTGACAGTGGAGTTTCTATGTAGTATAGTGACATATCAAATGATTTTCCTTTAATTTATTGTAGACATCCTAAACTACATCGCAATTTCCATCCGTTTCTCAATCCATAAAAAATGTTGGCAGTTATTCCACAATGTAATGAGTATTTATACATTACTGATTTCAAGAGCAGAGAAACCACGGCTTTCTATCCATACAGCATACCTCCAAAAATGAATAAATACCTCAGCCTCAGTCACTGTCATGCTCTTCAAGAAATCAGTTAAGCACTGCAAAACTTTTTTTTAAGGTGTCATTACTCTAGAATATATAATTCACTATAAAGGTCGTTACCCCAGAATAAGTAACTCAAAAATTAACTGAAGTTAATTATATTCCACAGAAGAATTTTATTTCACTGTATTTAACAAATAACTATGTTCACATGTGTAGCACAGTGAAGTATGAGTAGAATCAAACAGCACAGGAAAACCAGTCATGCTACACATTTCCACTGGGTAATAAGCAGATCATTAGCTGTGCCATTTTGTAAATAGTATTGTGTTGGAGAAAGGCAAATGGTACAATGGCAACCCTATTTCCTGGGTGCTGGTTGACAAATAAATCAAAGAAAAGCCCTGTGTCTGACTCTGGAACCACTGCTGTCTATTCCTCTAGAGTCTTTTCGTGTTCTGAGAATTGTGTTTTATAAATTTATACTTTCTTTTTTTTTCTGTAAGCTGGATAATGTATTTCCTATACTAGTACTTTATATCATATACCAGGGAACTTTCTGTGGAAGGCTACATAGCAGATAATAAGTATTATAGTAAACATTGTAGATAGCACAGTTTCTCTCCCTTGTCTTTCTCCTTCTTGCTCTTGCACCAGCACTTAATTCTTTTTAAATCCTATGTTAAAGGCATTTGAATATAGCATATAGGATGCAGTTTTCTGACGCTTTTTATATGGTTGTATCTTTTAATACGTATGTTTTAGATACATATATTTTTAGATCTCCGTAATTTTATTTTAATTGAAATTAAATTCTAATTTTATTGAAATTAGCTTTATAGACTCGATATGTAATTAGATATAACACTGTGCAAGTCGTGATTTATTTATTTCTCAGCTGTCTCATTTGTAACTTGGAATCATAGCTGTCAGAAAGTTAAATTAGCTGATCTATGTAATCCCCAGTACAGAGCATGACATACATAATAGATACTTAGTGAATATTATTGATTTCTTTTGTGAGTGCAATATATCCACTCAGACACTAAATATATATCCTACAGACACTAAAAATGATTTCTAAATTTATTTTTTCCTAAGGTAATTTTATATTCTCTATTATGAATTGTTGAGCCCTCTTTTATTTTTATTTATTTACTTATTTATTTTGCTGCAAAATGATTTTAAGTTCCTGCCAAGTTTGGCTGTCTATTTTGGCTGCATGAAAATCAATTAGATGAGATTAGTAGCTATCAGGATTTTCTGCTATGGCCAGTATTTCTCCTTTCCTTGAAGTTCCTGTCCTAAGTAAGTCGACTATATGTTCTCAAAATCTAGTCTAGGCATGTAGTTGGTAAGAATCATTTTCTATGTAAGAGATATGTGAGGAATATGACAAACTTTGGTAGAGGCCAGAGTCCAACTCTGGACTGGTAAGTTTCTTCCTTTTCTTGTTGTTGTTGTTGTTGTTATTGGTCGTGGGGCTTGAACTCTGGGCTTGGGTGCTGCCCCTGTGCTCTTCAACTCAAGGTGAGCGCTCTACCGCTTGAGCCACAGCGCCACTTACAGTTTTCTAGTGGTTTATTGGCGATAAGAGTCTCACAGACTTTCCTGCCCCGGCTTGCTTTGACCCATGATCCTCAGATCTCAGCCTCCAGAGTAGCTAGGATTATAGGCGTGAGCCATCGGCACCTGACTGGACTCTAAGTTTCTAAGTTAGTTAGTTTCTAAGTCATGGTAAGTGGATTGTGTCTTTTTTTAGACTATTTTTCCCTGACTTCATCACGGGTGAGGTACACCGTGCCTGGGAGATGCAAGTGGGAAAAAAGAGACTTACCTCCTTCTCACACTTACTACTTATCAAAATATACTTCTGGAATAAACCATGATCCTTCCTTCCTCTGGTCTTTCTATACCTACCTAGTCAGAACCCAGGAACCTCCTGATATTTCTGTTCTTCAAGAAGACTTACAGATTCCAACCGTTTCCATACACTTTTGAGCTGCATGCGGGTT
This sequence comes from Dipodomys ordii, assembly GCF_000151885.1. Classification (NCBI taxonomy): domain Eukaryota; kingdom Metazoa; phylum Chordata; class Mammalia; order Rodentia; family Heteromyidae; genus Dipodomys; species Dipodomys ordii. Next base: position 12,587,009 of record NW_012267226.1, read on the forward strand.
GAGTATTCATAGAATTGCATCACCCACAGCAATCTGAACACTACTGAACATCGCGGTACACTGTTGGCCAGGCCTACCTCCTTCTCTCAGGCTACAGTTCTGTCTAAAGCTTCTATAGATCATTTTGCATGCTTCTTTAGTGCAATTTCAGTGAGATTTATGGAAATAAACAATTAAGCATATAGGCTCAGTCCAGCAACCTACTGCAGGTTTGCTGTGATACTTTGTAATGTTTGAATCAGGAGCTTTTTGGGAGGAAGGAACTTTTGGCCGGAGGAGGGTGAAAGAAAGCAGGATGATTAGGGGGTAGAAATAGGAGTAAATATAGAAGTGCAGTGTGTGTTTGTGTGAGTGTGTGTGTGTGTGTGTTAAGACAACCAAAATTTTAAAATAGAGGAGACCAAAGAAGATGGTTAAAAAAAAAATAATGTAAAAAAAGTCATTAGATCTATCTATCTATCTATCTATCTATCTATCTATCTATATCTATATATTATATCACAGTAAAAATCCTTTCTAGAGAAATTCTAGAATTTTTTCCCCAAAGGATCTCTCACCTCCCAAACTTTGCAGATGAAAGCAGAGAATCCTGTGGTTCTCCATAGTACACAATGGCCCTAGAAATTTCCCTCTGTATACATCTGGAAGACAATGTTGCACAGAGATTAGCCTTACCAAGTTACCTGGTGCATTGTTCTCTGGGATTGCTGTGATGAAGTGATGGATAGAAGTCATGGAGATTTATTTATTATTGATTCTGGAGGCTAGAAGCCAAAACCCAGGCCTCACTCAGCATTACCTTTCTGAAGGGTGCCATTCCAAAATGTCGTCAGGGAGGGTAAGGAATTCAACCTAGGAAATGGGGGTGAGGGGCTCAAACTCAGGGTGTAGTAACTAGCTCTACAGTTTGAAATTTCCATATGTTCCATCTGACTGCACCAACATGTCTTTTAAAAGCTATGTAAAGCAGCTCCTAGAAAGGAGCTGATCTTCTAACACTACTCTGTTTTGCCCGTAGGGACAAACTACCGGGACTTAGCATGCAAGCCTCGACCAGAGCCTGTGACTTAAGCCATTCAACTGCTTCCCATGCACAGATACTTGTGGGAAGCTTGGCTTCCCTAAGGAATGAATAATAGATATTTCAAATGAGTTCCAACTTGAAAGTGTTTTGTGGAGCAGATATTTATCCAAAACCCATGAACCTGATGAGCTGGCTGGCTGACCCGGCTCTTGAGGCAGGAAGAAGCCAGCTAACAAAGGCTGGAGCCGATGGCTGGAAGAGGCTTGGGAAGGCTGTGAGAAGCATCTGGACCCACTTGTGGGTGAGAACAGATCTGTTCATCCACAAGGGTGCAAATACGAGTTGCCCAAGGTAGACTGGTCACAAACCCGTAGGGTGGTGCCCAGTATGCTAGTCTTGGTCATAGAAGGGGATGCTTGGGTTGTGAACTATGACTCATCCATAATTTCTTCTGACTCATTTTCTGGTAATCCAAAGAGGTCTCATGAAAACATCCGTCCCATCTATTTGTGACGTCATGCAGTTCTCACTTTATCCTGTTTGGGAGGTCTTGATAATATTGTCTGGACCATTGTAGGCACCTCTCCTCTAACATTTCAAGAAAAATTGATTCCAAATACACCCTCATCAATTTTCCATATACTCGGTCTTTTTTGTGCCTATTATTCATCTGAAAGTGGAAATAATTATTTTATTGATATCCTAAACTTACCCAGACAAAGTGAGATAATGTTAATAAACAGTAGGGTACTTTGCCACATACTTAACACTCATATTCTAGGTTGAATCCTTTTCACTGGGACTGCTACCTTTACATGTTTCATTCAGGGTAGTTTTTCCCCTTCAGGTCCCAGGCATACGGCAGAGAACTTAATATGGTAACCCAGATGCGGAGATGTGGCCGGGTTGAGAGATGGTTGGCTACCATCTTTTCTGTCTCTCAGAAGGAGTGAACAGATGCTGAGGAGAGATTTAGAATCTATACATGCAAACAAGTCAGTGGACCAGAGCGGATAGTTTAGGATTCTATTATAAATCATGGTGGTTTGTCACTACAGGTAGAGCAGTAACTGTGCTTAGAAGTTTGTCAGTCTCCTGAGAGCCGTGTCCCTGGAGACTCAAGACACTTTGGGATGAACAAGCCATCTGGTTTGTAAGAGGAAATCAAGTATTATAGGAAGTAAACAGAAACCTACTTCTGGAAAGTTCGATGGACAGTGCTGAAGAGACTAGTCACTCCAAGAAGTCGGGCAGTAACCTAGAATGGCCTGTCCGGGCCATACCACGGGGGCTCCAAATGACAGGTTTAAAACTAGGCTTTTTATTTGACATTATGGAAAAATCCTTGTTGTTGTGTAAATAAAAGACCATTTTAATGATAGGGTGGAATAAGAATGAGAGCCCCAAGAGCAAATGGCTGAGATGGGGTCAGTGTGGGCTCTTGAGGGTCACCCTGTCGCTCAGACTCTTCTCCCTGCTTCTACTCAGAACCTGCCATTGAGCATGATTAAAAGTAGCTTTGTCTTCTCACAGGGCACACCCTGACGTGTGCTTTAATCCTCATTCTAAAACCTAAGCGTTTAAAGATTGTTAGGGTAGTAGTTAAATGAACATTCAAAGCTGGAGTTCTCCTTTTGGTCTTACATTGACCAACCCTCTGAAACGAGGCCAATACATAGCTGTCTTGGGGGCCCAGTTTAATGATTAGAAAAATGGAATCTGATCTTATTTCTATCCCTCATTATGTTCTATGTAGCCATCATATTTCTGTTAGCTGTAACTTTTATTCTCCTAACTTGACATCTGAAGCAACACGGTTCTAGAAATCTAACTATTTTCTCAACCCAAGGGTCTTCGTTCATTCAGTAATTATAAGAGAAGCCATCATCATCTTTTCATGAGATTGTTTTATCCTAATGGACATTAAAAATAATACAACAAATAAAAGATTATGGAAAGGAACTCTGTAGAGAACTAGAGCAGATAAAAGGGGTTACAGTGGGAATAGGGGTTGAGGTAGGGGAGTAAGCTGATGTACACAATTGTCGTGAGATTATGCTGGAGAGGTAACATTTAAGCAAGGACTTCCATGAGGGGGAATAAAACTTGTGGAAGTCTAAAGAAAGACCTGGCTACAAAAAAGGCAAAAATAAAACTCTTCACTAAGAATTTTATTGCCTTTCTTTCTTTATTTGTTGTGTTGTTTTATTACCTTTAAATATATCACTGGGCATAACATGCCCACTTTACCTAGCAATAGACATTGAAGTCTTTCTTAATAGTATTTTATATAAGTATCATATTCAGGTAGCAATTTCATTGTGTCACTTCAATAATTAGTGAACTGACCAGGAGGTGCCAATGAAAACCACATCAGGTAATAGTTTCCTCAACCATTTACCAGATGTTCGTATGCGGTCAAGTTGAGAACTCAGGATGAACTCAGAGCAGAATCCTTGGACTTATTTGCTTAGTAGTGTTGTGAACTGGTGACACACAGGTGAAAGACTCTATTTTCTTATTCTCTTTTATCTAATTCATTATCTGCCTATTTCCATTGGTGTCTCCACAGTCCTTCCAACAAGACTAGAGTCACGAACTGTCAGTCCTGATCCGTATCTTCTCATCAACTCAATTACTGCTTACTTCTCTTTTCTAGCCAGGAGATGATGGGTCTGTATGAATTTTCAAAGATCGAATTTACTATTAGCACTGATTTTTAAAAACTCTGTAATATTATGCTAGCATTTCCTCCCTGAAATTCTAAGCACATGAATTAATCACAAACCCATATTCTTCAGAAATACTGAAATTGCAATATTCATGTGTTTCCATATATCAAAATTGCATTTCTACGCTGCCATCTCATTTGAATTTTTTCCCATTATAATAAGCTACAAAGATGATCCATCATTTCTGCTTATCATAAGTTTCAAGACGAAATCTACATTACTTTTTCTTACATCCTATTCAGGACAATTGTATAGTTAATATATCCCTAATACCAAGACATAAATTAATGCTCTTATTAACCTTAATTTTAACGAGTATTAAAAAATATCCTGAGTCTTGCAGAGATGAAGAAGCCAACTGCTTTTAGCTTCCAGACTAAGAAATACGTACTGGGACTTTGTAATCGAATGAGAAATCTGCAGTGCTCTGATAGGTGTTGGAGAGGAGGGAGGGCCGACTGACACTGTTAAAGTCATGTGTCTTTACTGTTAGAAGGAGGAAGTCAGAGAGGCAAGACCCAGATTAGTGAGTCACGTTTGGATAATTGCATCTATCAGGAAAAGAGATACGTGGTTGTAGGTATGGGGGGGGAGGGTCACACACGAAATCAGTTGAAAGGTGGTAAGAAAGGTAAAAGGTGCTGAGAAAACTACTAAAGCAGACTGAGATAGGATATTGGCTTGCAAATAAGCCAGTTGGATGTGCTATGTTTGAACTCAGTTGGGGACATCTAATATTTTGAATTAAGAAATGTCTATCCCAGATGATTCATTTAGGAATAAATAGTATATAGATGAGTGAGGCATTAAGATTAAATTGGATAGTCAGGAAAGAAAATACGGGGAATAAGAGAGAAGAAAGCCTCGACAAATGGAATAGGTAGCCCTATGAATAAGTATACTTAATGCCAATTCTAAAGCACTTAGATTAAGTTCAAATTGAGTTTTACAGATGTGTGATATTATACAACTCTGAAAGGAATAGGGTGCAATGCTAAGAATTTAGGCTCTTGAGACAAAATATTATTTCATCACTTAATAGATATTTATCTGGGGCTAATTATTTAACAATTTGAGCCGTAGTGTTTGAAGAAGAGAAAATGAGGATAAAATTGAAGAGCATTGTGAAGAAATATATTTTAAAAACAAAGGCAACTTATTTGCTATGTAGCAGGAACTTTGAATAATAAATAGTTCCCATAATACCAACTCTGTGACCTTAGAAATAGAGAAAAAAATAAGTAACTCCTTAAATTTTTAACTTAAAAATGAATGCACTAATCACTACAAACCAGAATTATAATGAATCTTTTGAAGAAATATTAATATGTTCATTATTTATAATCACCATACATTTAAAAGATGCATTAAAATTGCACTAAAGGAAAGGATGCTATTTTAGACTTTTTTTATTCAGGCTGTCAGTCGTGGGGCCTGAACTCAGGGCTTTGGGAATGTCCCTGAGCTCTTTTGTTCAAGGCTAGCACTCTATCACTTTGAGCCAGAGTGTCACTTCCAGTTTTCTGGTGGTTAATTGGAGATAAGAGACTCACAGACTTTCCTGCCGGGACTGGATTTGAACTGCAATACTGAGATCTCAGCCTCCTGAGTAGCTAGGATTACAGGCATGAGCCACTGGTGCCCAGCTCCAATGCTGTTTTTTTAAGTGAGAAAGAGGAAGCACTTGAATCAGTCCTTTTTAGAGAAATGAAATTCTAGAATTTCAGATTCATCACGGACTAATAAATTTACTTGAAAATTTATGCCCAAATCTTATGATTTCGTTGTTGCAAAGTAATACAACAATATGGTCAACATGTTTTTCTTTTCTTTTTCTTGGAGGTTATCAATGTCATTTTCCTGTTATGTTATTAGCAAGATAAAGGAAGAACAGTCGTTCCTGGCCACAGTTATTCTGAACCATTCTATTAATGTCTTATTATTTATACTTTTAATCATCTTTTTTCTCCCCCTTTGGATGATGTTGGCTAGGAAAGGACTTAGAAGAGAAAATGTTTTCATTTCCTTTTAATATCTAATTCTATTGCCATCTTAGAACTTAAGCCCTTTGGAGGTTGAAAATGTCTTTTACTTTATTACAAAGTTTTAATCTCTACAGAGAAGGATTGCACTACACAGTCCTCATCATCAGTTGTTTCTTAATGAAGGCTACTGTGATTAAAATCAGGAAAGAAGATTTAAAAGTAGTTTGTAGACTTTGGGTCACTTTATTTGCCATTAAATATTTATGCTACATCTTCATGGTTCTAATGTACAAAATTCAGTTTTGTAGAACTTCGCTGAGGTGGCCTAGAGTGTGACTGTAAGAGACAGTGTCAGGCTGGACATAGATGTAAGGAAGCATGGTGCAAACTTTCCACCAAGCATGAGCAACATACATTAACATTACCTATTCCAGTCAACTATGAAAGTCAGATCCATAGAAGGAAAAGAAGTACAGTGGGCACAACTTCAAGAAACCTGAACATCAAATACCCATCTAGAGTCATTTGTGAATGATCTGAGAAAAGATGCAAGCCCATTACTGGTACCTCTTCAAAATGATTCATTGGTACCACATAGTAATAACCTCAAGTTTGGCCATGTGCTAAACCCTGTGTTACATTGTCTTAACTTCACTTTAAAATGCTGAAAGATTTGCAGTTTTAGTCTGTTATTCACCATTCCTTTAATTTCCAGCCTGTGAAGAGCACATACACTCTGTGTGAGTGTGTGTGTGTGAATTCTTTCAGCAAATAGTAGGCGGTACATGAGTGGTAGTGTTTAAGATGCTTTGTGGTTGCCAAATGTGTTTGGTCCATTTTGTGTTGCTATGACAGGGCATACTCACATAGAAAAGAGCAATCACTTGCTTAGTTTTGGAGCCTGGTAGTCTTAAGATTGGCAGCTCCATTTGTTTGTTTTTTGTTGTGTTTTTTACATGTTTTATTGCAAAAATGCTGTCCAGAGGGGTTACAGTTACATGAGCAAGATAATGAGGACATTTCCTATCAGATCCACTTGTTTAGTCTCTGGAGAAGATACGATGGCTGCCGCACAAGATGCAGAGGTTTATTATGGTGGAAATGTCAGTGAGAGAAGAGATCACAGATGAGAAAGGAAACCAATGGGGAGGAAGGAACTTCTTTGCTCTTTCTAAAAAAAAAATATTTTTAATTGTAAAAATACTGTAAAGAGAAGTTACAATTACATGGGCAAGGTAATGAGTGCATTTCTCATCAAGCATCGTTGCCTCCTCCTTTGTTTCCCCTTCCCATTCCCTCTTTTCCCTGCCCCAGCCAAAGTTGTAAAGTTTGTTTTTAGACACAACATCTTGTACATCTCATTGCTGCAATGGGTCCACCTGTATCCCTATTTAAACAATTGTTTTTTTTGCCCTTCCCCTCCACAAATTATACCAACATTAAATACAGTGGAAACGGGTTATACCGTGGGGGAGGGCCATACAAAGCAACAAAGAAATATCTTATAAATATGTTAGACACAATAGCAAGAAAGAAAAAACATTTGAGTCCTTATCTTGGGGTTCATTTCACTTAACATCAACTTATCTGACCATTTCTGCTTGTCTCAGACATATACTAGTTATTGCAAATAAGGGAAACCATGGGACCTATGTTTCTTTGGGTCTGGCTTACTTCACTTAATATAATTTTTTCCAAGTCTTTCCATTTCCTAACAAATGGGGCAATGTCATTCTTTGCTCTCTTATAATAATTCACTCTTGCGGGAACGGACCAGGGCCTGACAAAGAGCTCCAGCATTCCAGTCAAGGGCAATTCTCCATGTCACCTAGCTCCCTGTACTAGGATCCACGTTACAAAGATTCCACCCTGGGAACCAGGGTTAACCTTACCGTAACAAATTCAGTATGGACACTGGAAAGCTTCTGGTTTACTCTCTCAAATTGTTATTTGTGTCTTTTTTTTTCCTTTTACTGTTTAAAATTCTGTTTAAAATGTCCTTGTTTGTCTGACTTAAGCCACCTCATTTGATAGAATTGCATTTTATTCTTTGGCTTAGTGTTGTCCTGTTACTAGAGCTAGTGAGGAACAACTACAACATTATTTTCTGCTTTCTTGTCTTCTGTGGCATCATTGTAGGTTTGACTCACAAGATTGAAGCCCAACTTTCCCTTCTTTACTTCCAGTCCCCTGTTCTGACTCCTCTAGTGTTTATGGCTAGCTGGAGCCAGCTGGCTGGGTTGAGTTTCAGGAATGACTTGGGCACTGGGGATAATATGGTTCATTTACTAGCATCTGACTTGCTTTGGCCAGAAGAACAAATCTCCCAAACAACATTTACAAAAGACTCAATTCTTAGCATGTCAAGCTCTGTAACAATCTTCTTGGAAAAGACATAATGTTTTTCCTTTATCCTAACTCATTATCACATACTTCCTCTTGTAAATATTAACGGTAGACTCTAACTAAAAAATATCGCAGAAAATGCTTAAATTCTCCAAATGAAGGTAAAGGAAGAGCTAAATCCACAAATCATTCAAACACATTCAGCAACACTTGGTTCCTAAACCCCATTTTCTAAAATAAACATTGTATAATCTGTAAGTGCTTAATGAATTGCTTTTCAGTCCCAGGGAAGTCATTTTAAAAAATCATAACAACACATTCACTATTCATTGCTTTAAACTCTAACTTTGGTTTGGCAGATGGGTTTTGTGTTGGCAGACAGATCTTGCAGATGAAATATAAAAGACCATTTCTTTAAATTTTACACATGACTATAATACCAATAAACTAGAATTCAATAATTAAATAGCTTTTAGATCATGTTGCTCTGAACAGTGATGCTCCTTGTTTTCTTATAAAGGGGGTGAGAAATGGAAAAAGTGGGTTCAATAAATGCAGCAGAGGGGTTATGTCAAAAGCTTCCATAGTAGTTTCTATTTAAGGTTCTGAGGTGGACACAGCTAGACAGAGACGGTGAGTACAAGACCTGGCACTGAATGAGTAGAAATTAAATATAGATATGACCATAGGAGACAGGGGCAAGCAGGGAAACGAGCGAAACCGCTCCTTTAAACAGTACGATGGCAAGGATAGTGAGCTAAATTGGTAGCCTGCAAGGTTAACTGGAAATTTTTGCCTGTGCCTGCCTCAAGTCTCCTGCCCCCACAAATGCTAGGATTACAGGCATGAGGCACTGGCTTCCCGTGCCAGTATTAACAAGGAGGCACATCTGACGTCTTCAGAGTACCAGAAGGAGGGGATGTGTTCTAGACTGGAGTTTACAAAGAATGAAATTCAAAACCACTGAGTGGTTATGAACAGAGAAAAAAAGACAATCTGATTTAGAATGATTCACTTAGTATCACTCATGAAATGCTTTGCTTGGTCTCCACAGCTCTTTGTTTCTTCCAAGATGAAGAATAGAGTCATTACTCTTCTACAGAAACATACCTGCCCTCATGCAGCATAAGCCACTCCTGCCTTGGACCCTACGTTCCAGCCACACCAACTGAAATATACACGGAAAGGTAAGCATCTGACCACATCCAAGTCCTGAGTCCAGCATTCTTCCCTGCAATACACACGCGCATGTGCACGCACACGCGCACACACACACACACACACACACACACACACACACACATATCTCTTCAATAATACTACTCAGCAATAAAACTGTTGAGCAATGTTTTCCTGTATGATTCCTTTGTTCTACAAAACGACCCTCTGGTTAAAAATTTACTTTGGGCCACACACCATGTTAGGTGCCCTGAATACAATAGAGAATATGTCTGTTACCAGGAATCTAAAATGCATTTTAAAACAACCACATATACAAGGTTTATGTGTAATACTCAAAATAATTAGTAGGTGAAGCTTTTAAAATTTGAAGAATATCATCAGAAATCTTTGTCCTCTAAATGTTCTTGAAGTGTTATATGAAAATAATTTATTAATAGTATTAATAGTATTTATTATATTAAAATCGTCTATTATATTAAAATCATCTTAATGTTTCAATTTGATTCAAATTAAAAGGTTTATACTATTTTGTTAAAATCATATCAAAATTCATTTGAAAAGAATAGATTCATATATTTACAAATTTTATTTCCTTTTATGAAAAGAATATTCTGCAATTATATGAATAAGTGTTAAAAGTAAAAACCAAAATGATAATTAATAAAACTGTGTTTAGAAAATGTTTCTTAAGATTTTAAATTTAAAATATAAATATCTATAAAAGAAAATGCTATGATGGGTCAGTATATGAAATTTGAGTTCTTGGCTATTGTTTAAATCACTCTCAAATATTAAGCCAGCACAATTAAGCACAATTATCTTTTCCACAGCAAAATGGTTTGTAAGTGGCAACAGATGGAAATTTTGGAGAGCTATCAACCACTCAACTTCACAAATTATTAAACAGCTCAAAGTTTTGTTTCTCAGGTAAACAACTCCAGTGGCTAAGACTTATTTATATTCACTTAATTATGTTAAACTGACAATCTGTTTTGTGTACATACTTATTTACATATATCTATAGTATGAAATACTTATCTTCATATATAATTATGTTTGTATTTATATCTTATATCTTTCTTATATTAAATTTAACACTATAAAAATTATGACTTAGAAAATTTGAAAAATCTCCCAAGATCTTCAGAGGTGGAAATTTGCCCTAAGGTTTACATGATTTTAAATTACTAAAAAGTAACTTTTATCTTGATGAGAAGCAAGAAGAGTTGAAAGTATTTACCAAGACCAGCCATCTATTTAATGTTCCAGCTGTGGGCAAGAGTATAGGACCTGGGAATAGTTAATATTATACTCTGTCAAATTTCTAAGATGTCATTGGTATTTTGGAATCTACCAGCATGGCTGACCAAGTTATTGTGGAACCTCATCATCTCAGAAGTAAAACACTCAAATCTGGGAAAACATATTTGTGTATAATAATTCAGATCTAGCTAGAAAAGATTCTAGTCTAGACTCTGGTTTGAAAAAAACATTTGGTGAGAAAGTCTATATATCTTGAAGATGTAAGACTACCAAGGAAAGGAAATGAACCTAAAATTATTCTAGGATGGATAAAATAAGCTCTGGGGAAAATTGCCACAAAATATGAATTTAATTTATTCTTCAATATGAACAGCTTAAAACAGATTTTCAATTAATGGACTGAAAAAAAGAAAAGTCACAGTAAGACATAAACATAATTAATTAAAAGAACACAACTCAAAGACCACCAAAAAAAGGTGGGAGAAAAATGCTTTAAAAAAACTCCATTATAGCCAGGAGCCAGTGGCTCACGCCTGTAATCCTTGCTACTCAGGAGGCTGAGATCTGAGGATCACAGTTCAAAGCCAGCCTGGGCAGGAAACTCCTAGAGTCTCTTATTTCCAATAAACCACTAGAAAACTGAAGTGGCACTGTGGCTCAAGTGGTAGAGGGCTCGCCTTGAGCTGAAGAGCTAAGGGACAGTGCCCAGGCCCAGAGTTCAAGCCCCACAACCGACAAAAACAACAACAACAAAAATCCATCATAGGGCTGGGAAGGTGGCTCAGTGGTAGAGTACCTGCCTTCCATGCATGAGGCCCTGGGTTCAATTCCTCAGCACCACATAAGCAGAAAAAAGCCGAAAGTGGTGCTGTGGCAAAGTGGTAGGGCGTTAGCCTTGAGCTGAAGATCTGAGGGACAGTGCTCAGGCCCAGAGTTCAGGCCCACCTCTGACAAAAAGAAAAAAAAAATCCATCATATGAAACCAGGCTCTGGTGGTTCCCAGCTATAATCCTAGCCACTTGGGAGGCTGAGCTCTGAAGATTGTGATTCAAAGCCAATTAACTACCAGAAAACAGAAGTGGTTCTGTGGCGTAAAGTGGTAGAGTGCTAACCTTGAGCAAAATAGCTCAGGAATAGTGCCCAGGCCCTGGGTTCATGCCCCATGACCACCACCCCCCTCACAAAAAATAAAACTCTATCACATGTAAGAAAAGGTGTGAACTTAAAAGACAGAATGATGAGTGCTAGCATGTCTAACAAGAGTTGGACATAGTAGAAAGTACAAAGAACAAAAGTAGAAAGAACACAGTTTTTTTTAAAAAAAGAAAACTTAATGTTATCTGATTCAGACAACGCACATCTGATTATATGGGTAGATTGCTTTTAATACCAAAAATCATGGATTAACACAAGTTATACTAATAAATCCTACCAAGGAAACCCAACATAGAAGGTCAATATACTTTCATAAAAATGGTCTTGAGGAGAAGAGCTCAATAGCTACATATATAGACCATACAAAATGATGCTAAGTGAACTGAACTCCAAGACCTGGACACAAGAGGTTTTCCTTTGTTGTTGTTTTTAATGTCCTATGTGATATCTTGTTTCTTTTGTATGTTCTTCCTCCCATGGTATATCCCCTGTTGTCACTTTGTTTGGTTTTGGTACTCTGCTATTGGATATACGTTTATCTGAATTAGGGAAGGGAAGGGGAACAACAGAATGGTGAGACCAAGGACAAGGGGGAACCATTGCAACAGCACTATTCATAAGACAATGTGTTGGAAATGATCGGCACAACTTGGGTTGGCAGGAGGGAAAGTAGGAGAAAAATGAGGGAAGGGGTAACAAGTTGGATGAAAATGTACTTACCACCTGACTTATGTAACTATAACTCCTCTGTACAACACCTTGACAGTAAAGAGAGAGGAAAAAACAAGATGTCAGTAGTTAGATGCAACAAAACGGTGAGACAAAAGGTGAAGCAAAGCAACAGCGATTCTCACAGGACAGCATGTTGGAAATGAACTTTACTGCTTCAGGGGGGCATTGGAGGGAGGGAAAATAGAAGAAAAACGAGAGAGGGGGTAACAGTGTTTGACAAGAAATGTACTCACTGCGGACGTATGTAACTGTAACCCCTCCATACATTGCCTTGACAATAAACTTAAATTTCAAGAAAAAATGAATGTCTTGAGGTCAGGTTACTAAGGACATTAGAGATGAGCTCAAGGGAGAAGGCCTGGAATTGAGTGATGGAACCCTGCCTGTAGGAATCTATGGAGGAGAAGGTTTTGGGGAACACGCGGAGCTTGTTACGTGTTTTCAGGACTTTGGAACAACAAAGGAGGTCTCCTACACAGGCAAGACCAAAGTCTGAAACGCTCCCCTTTTGAAGGATGGGAATGCTAGGAAGAAGAGAAACTAAATTTCAACCGGAATTTGCCCGGCTCTGGGTAAATAAACCCCTGTCTGTCCCAGGAGTTCACTCTCTGGCTTTGGATTAAGGTGACTGTGGTGCCATCAAGTGCCAAGATAAGGGAAGGAGCATTCATTCTGAGACAGGAAAGCTTCACGGAGAACTCCAACTTCACTACAGATACTGGAATTCAGGTAAAGTTCCCAATGCATACTACTCAATATTGAGGGTAGAAGGCAAGATAAATAGAAACCAGCCAACAACAAAAACCAAAATCTTCCAAGTTGCGTTCAGTTTGTCAGACATATTGAAAATATAACATCATTTTTGAAGAGACTATGAAAGATGTGAATTTGTTAAACATCTAGAAGAGGAAGCAATATAAAATGTTTGAGGATGCAACGGCATCATCAAATAAAATCACAAACAGAGCTCATTTTATGATTTCGTTAGCACATTGGACAAGCAGAAGAGAGAATGAGTGATTTTGAATGTAATTACAGCATCTGCATGGGTGCAAACCTTTTTTTGGGGGGGCAAGGGTCATTTGAATACTTAATACGCATTTGCAGTATGAATAAGGTGAAAAGCCAAAGCATACAAATCACAATGAGAAGGCACATCCAATTGATACCTCAGAGAAATAGGAACAAAATTCATCAGAAAAGGTAATGTTTGAAGTCATAACATCTTCAAATTTTCTTACAATCATGAAAACAGCCACAGAATACAAGAAACCAAGAATTAAATAATGAGTACTATAAAGCGTTAAAACTCGAAAACTTTTTTAAAAAGAAATCTACTTTGGACAAAATGTGGTTTCTCACACCTATAATCCTGTCTACAAATGTGGCAGAAGAAGGAGAGTTGTGGGCTGAGGCTGGCCCAGACAAAACACAAGAGACCTAATCTGAAAAACAAAGCACAAAGCACTAGGATTATGACTCAATTGTTGGAGTGCCCGATTAGCAAACATGATCAAATTCAAAAGAAATGTAGTCATTACCTGACTTATGTAACTGTAAACCATCTGTAGTTTTAAAATAACAATAACAAATAGAGAAGCTGGGAAGGTGGCTCAGGGATAGAGTGCTTGCCTTGCATGCATGAAGCCCCGGGTTGGATTCCTCAGCACCACATAAACAGAAAAAGCCGGAAATGGCACTGTGGCTCAAGTGGTAGAGCGCTAGACTTCAGCTGAAAAGCTGAGGGACAGCACACAGGACCAGAGTTCAGGCCCCATGACAGACAAAAAAAATAAAATAAAAATAGAGCAACATAAAAAGTTGAGGGAAAAAATAATACAATAGTAAGTGCATTGATTAGTAGAAATTAATTTTGAGTGTATTTTTCTACACTATTTCTTAATAACTTATTCCACTTACTTGGCTTATATTGGTACTTCAGCTAGAAGGAAATGATTGAAATAATTATATTAAAACTATATATACACATATATATTTATATATTCTAGCAACAAAAAGTGGTGGGAAAAATTAAACAATATTCAATAGATCAGAAAACATAAACAATAAAAATCTTTAATAAATAAAAGGCAGTACTTTAGAGTAATAACTGCAAAACTTTTCTAAGATAAAGACCTAAAATATTCATGAACAAATGAAATGTGTAAGACATTAAAAAAAACCAAAATCCCCAAAGAAATTAAAAATAATCTAAAATGAAATACAGTCCTCATTGATTAAAAGATCTAATATTTATCCAATGAAAATTCATGAAAGCTTTTTTGCTCTAGGTTGAAATTGCTTTATTAATTTAGATACAATTCAAAAGACTTTAGGGTAACCAAACTGTCTTCAAGTCTTCAATAAAACAACAGGAACCAATATATTGTGATATTGGAGCAGAAAGACAATTAGACTAGTCGCATGTGTAGAAGCCAGAAACAGAGGAACTTTGCACAGTCATTATGGGTTCTTGCCCAAGCACCTATGCAACCCAGTTAGATAATTCACGTAATTTCAAAAAATGTTTGCTTCAGATAATAGACTCATCTTTATTCATTCATACATTTACCATTGTTATACCCCTGCTATATCGTTTATAAGCATAAAAATACATTTTTATTTTATTTATTTATTTATCTTGTCAGTCGTGGGACTTGAACTCTGGGCTTGGGCGCTGTCCTTGCACTCTTCAGCTCAAGATGAGCACTCTACTGCTAGAGCCACAGCGCCACTTCTGGTTTTCTAGTGCTTTTTTGGAGATAAGGGTCTCACGGACTTTCCTGCCCAGGCTGGCTTTGAACCATGATCCTCACATCTCAGCCTCCTGAGTAGCTAGGATTCAGGCATAAGCCACCGGCGCCCGGCTAAGCTATATTTGTATAATAGATTGTTATAGTACATGTTGGGAACAGCAAGAACTAAATAATCATGTACTGTCAACCCCAGAGAACTGAATATGCGTATATTGTAGACCTGTTGCAACAATGAGAAGTACAAGTTGTCCTGTCAAAAACGAACTTTACAACTTGGCGGGGGAGGATTGGGTAGGAGGGGAGGGAAGATGGGAAGGGATGGGAAGGGTAAACAAAGGAGGAGGCTACAATGCTTGATAAGAAATGTACTCACTATCTTGCCCATGTAATTGTAACCCCTCTGTATAGTATTTTCACAATAAAAAAATGTTTTTATATTACTATTTGGAATTAAATAAAAACAAAGGGCAAAAACGAAACATAAATAAAAGAAACAAATGAGAAAATGAATAAACCTATTTAA
Organism: Dipodomys ordii; assembly: GCF_000151885.1. Lineage (NCBI taxonomy): Eukaryota > Metazoa > Chordata > Mammalia > Rodentia > Heteromyidae > Dipodomys > Dipodomys ordii. The sequence goes on from NW_012267226.1 coordinate 12,602,707, forward strand.
ATCCAAAGAGGATTAACTTTCAAGAGAATGTGGTATTCAAAAAGAAGTAAAATAATCTATCTTTGCAAAGCCTTAAATATAGGCAAGTATAGGCACTATCATAGATCTTACTGGCTTCTCCCAGTGTTCCAGTGTGATGTAACTAATAAGTCAAAAATATTTTTACCTTGAAATAATGCCAGTATCCACTGTGTCTGTATTCTCTGGTGGATGGGAGGTATTTGCCTGGGTTTGTCATGAAGCTATTGGAGGTGGTGTCATCTTGACTGGAGTCACTAGCCAGTGCCATGCCTATCTGCTTCTTTGTCTCTTTTAATGTCATTGTGGACGTCCTTCCGGACCTCTCCATGGGAGGTAGGCTCTGCATAGCATCTTTTCCCAGGGTTTCTGGCTTTCAAAATCAAGGAGTAGCAACTGCCAAGTGATTGAAGATGTGATCTAGCACCACAGTTACCATGAGGCGCAGCAAATAGTTTAAGTTATAAGTACCTTATCATATTTTAGAACCCACTCTATATTCTACAGTAAAAGAGTTTTTAATTATCATTTTCAAAATCAGAACCATCCCATCCATCCCATTTGACATTGATCTCTATGTGAAATGTCATAGTATACTACACACCGGTAATCTTAGTTTGGGGATTGTTTTTAGTATTTCAGGTTTGGGAGTGTGACTCAAGGGTAGAGTGCTTTTTTTCATTTATGGACAGCCTTGGGTTTGACGCACACAGCATAATAAACAAATGAGTATTTTGGCTTCATGTATTATCTTTTTAAACAACTGAAAGATGGTGTTATTTCAAAGTAAAATAATCTCAGAGTAGTTCGTCTATAATACTTCCCTTTCAACTTGATTGGAAAAATCTTGTTCGTAAAAAAAATTCTTTAAAAGTTGTAGTGCATGTACTATGGCATCTGTATAAAATGTGTAGAATGAAAATCATTGCAGCCTTTGTGTTCCTTCATTACCAAAATAGAACTGCAATTTAAATGTGAACTATAGTTTGGAACATTAGTAATTAGCTAATTTTACTGTTTGTAATTCTTTCATTCATTAATCGCTGTGAGAGGCGACGAACATTACAATGCAAGAGAAATGAAAAGGCTTGAGTGTCAGCTAAGGTTAATCACAGAACACAGCGTGCATTTTAATCTAGCACTGGTTTTGTAGAAATTTCCAACTCTTCAATCAAAAAGGCTTCTAAATGTCACTAGTTTTAGGGGAAGGATTTTAGTGATTTCATAAATTACTTTTCTGATCTTTACTGCTGTGTTTTATTTGCTACTTAATCTAAAATCAATAGGATGGACACTAAATGTATCTTGAATGTCAAGCCTACAAAATCTTGAGGACACTGGTCTCAGTAGGACCCAAGTAGGCTAGCCAGGGTTTTCATCCACCGAGGTGTCTCTTGTCAGTCAACATTTGTTGGTTATCTCTATCTGGAATAGCTTTCCTTCAGTTTGAGAAATCCTGTTTGTTCTCCCATACAGAATGCTGACATGTCACAAAACCCAGTGGCAAAGATACCCAAATTAGCTTATTGGCAACTGAAACAGATTTGCTTTAGTAAACTTTAACCTTCTCAACATTAGCATTTGATTTCAGCCAATATAGATTGGAAATAACTTGGGGAATTTGGGTAAAAAGCAGCAGTGAAAGAATACTAATTCCAATCTATACTAATTTTTTTATTTTTTAGATTAAGATTTATGAAAATGAAATCTTTCTTGAAAAAAAGTTATCATCCAAATCTCTATAGCTTTTATCCATAAATTCAGTGACGCAAGAAATAATGCCAGCCAAGTGCCAGTGGTTCCCTTCTGTATTCCTAGCTACTCAAAAGGACCACAGTTCAAAACCAGCCTCCCGAGTAGAGTGACTCCCAAGAAAGCATGATGAGGTCCTGAGTTTAATACTTAATACTCTCCGAAAAAAAGATGAAAATAAGTTTATTCTCACTTGAGAGGATTGTTCTGTTTGGTCTCCTCTTCCCTCTACCGAGGGCTAAATTTTAGCGACAGTACATAAGGTTTCAGTGTTTGACGGGATCATTTCCTGTCTTCCCATCGGAGCTTGGACAGTCAGAAGTGCAGCTTCAAAGCTCCTTGATTCTGTGTTTCTAAAACTTTGGGAGATCTTCTGTTTTTCTGTCACGGGGCTATGTGGGATCTACCAAGTGATTCTCTTCTCTGCCCTGGAACCTGAATATCTCTTTGAGACCATGTGCTTTCCCTATCTACTCTGAACACCCCAAGTAACAAAGAATTCCTATGAATTATACATAAATATGTCTGTATGTATAGACAGAAAATATGTATTAAGAGTGTACTTTCAAATAGAAGATAGTAAATTGAAGCATATGAGAATATATTCAATTTGACACAGACCTATAAGCCAAAAAGACAGCCTACAGAATGGGAGAATACTTTTGCCAGCTATACATCAGTCAGAGGACCAAATATACAGAGAAATTTAAAATACACAGAGAAACTTAAAAATTAAGCCTTAAAATAACCACAATTAATAAATGAGCTAATGAACCAAAGAGAATCTTCTCAGAAAAAGAAGTAAAAATGTCTGATAGACATGTAAAGAAATGCTCAATATCTCTGGCCATAAAGGAAATGCAAATCAAAACAATCCTCAGATTCCACCTCACTCCAGTAAGAATGGCCATTATCAAGCAAACAAATGATAACAGATGCTGGTGAAGATGTGGCCAAAAGGGAACCCTAACACGCTGTTGGTAGGAATGTAAACTTAGTCAACCACTCTGGAAAGTAGTGTGGAGTTTCCTCAAAAAATTACACATACAACTATCCTATGATCCAGCAATTCCACTCCTGGGCATTTACCCCAAACCAGGATACAGTAAAGCCACCAGCAAAACCTGTTCATTGCAGCACCATTCACCATAACCAAGGTTAGGAATCAACCCACATGTCCCTTAATGGACAAATGGACCAAGAACATGTAGTATATCTACAGAATGGAATTTTGCTCACCCATTAGAAAGAATAGTATTGTACCATTCATAAAGAAATGGAAACTAAGTCAAGCCCGGAGAAGGAGACGAGGCATCTTTTTCCTTATACGTGGAAACGAGGTTGAGCCTACGAACTCCTAAGTGCGTATGTTGCATGTATACAAATGTATTAACTGAAATACAGGAGATTCAAAGGAGATGTAAAACAGGATAATTGCTTAGAAAACCAAAATCAAAGTTCAGCAAAATAATACACCAGGAATCAGGATGGGTTGGGGACAAGAGGAGAGAAGTAGAAGAGTGACGAGTGAAGAGGAGAGCGAGAGGGGAAATGAAGTCAGGAAGCCAATGGGAGAGAATGGGTGAAGGGTGGAGGTGAGTGAGAATATTGAAGGGAGCGCAACTGCTCAGGATATGCTGTATTCATACACTGCTTTGTTAAACAGCAAATCCTCGGTACAACCATTGAAAGATAATAACTTTAAAAGAAGATTGATCATCAACGGCAAATGGTAAATTTACTAAAAAGAGGAGAAGGAGTGTGAGGGGAGAAATAATATTGACATATCCTATGTCGATGTATGAAAGGAGCACATATATAAAGATATAAATATATCAATGGGGAGGGGCAATAAGAGGGGTCCAGGAGGCAAGAAACAGTAATGGAGGATGAATGACATCAAAATACAATGTATGTATGTATGAAAATGTCAGAAACCTCTTTGTACAATTACTATGTGCTAAATAAATAAAATACATTCGGTATCATTACTTATACAAATTACACCGAAACACCATTATATCTTTAATATAATACCTTTTAAATGGCAAAATGTTGCTCTGTAGAGCAGACTTCTCTCTTACTGGTGGAAATGTTAGTTATTACTACTCTTAAACTTTTGGCAAATAGGATTTATGTACAAATTTATGCCTAAAATGACATTGTAACTATGATTTATCTATTCATGTACCTACCCAACCATACTCACCTGGCCAGGTATGAATTATTTATAATATCCCAACTTTGTAACCAGAGGATGCCATATGAATAATTTCAGCATATTTATGAAATGGAAGGCTAAAAGTCCACAGTATTCTAGACATGATTCCCTAGACTATAGGCATCAGTGCACCTGAGATCTTGTTAGACCTGCTAATATGTAGATCAACTTCAGTCCTACTGGTCTGAAGAATCAGGAGAAAAGGTGTCTGCTTTCTGTATTTAACCAAACTTACGGGTGATTCTGATGCAGGCTTTGATTGAGAATCCTGCTTTATATGCAAGAAAAATGCATATGTAAAGAATATTCTGTCCTGTGTCAGACCAAAAATAAATCTGTGCTTGGAGGCTGAGAGCAAATGTAAGTATACTTTTGTATTTGCATGCTGGCTATCAAGTGTTTCTTTTGACAAAACTCACAGATATATTCACATAAAATTTGCTCATTTCTTATTTATATGTCTTACTATCATAAAATAGTATAAAATGTAGTATGCCCCAATCCTCAGTTCATTTCATATCGCACATTCAATGTGTCCTGCTCTCTCTCTCTTAAACTGGATACCGTCTTCCTCCATAAAATCTATTTGTTTAAGAAAAAATGACTCTTTACTTTGTGGAAGTACATTGCCAAACAGTTACGTTCGCTTCACTAGCATGTGGCTAGTGAAGAGAATGTAGTAATAACTATACTGGAGAATGTTAGCAATAGTTATATTGGAGAATGACTGTAGTCATTCATGTCATTGCTGCCCATTTGTTCATTTTTGTTTGTTTGTTGAACATCATCATGTGGTATGCATTGCACACATGTCTACATACTGTTTTGCTATGAAATAAAAGGGATCTGATTTTCAAGATAAAAGTACCGAGGCTTAGAGAAGCTGCTTAATGTCCTCAAAGTAGTTTGTGACAAAACTTAAGATTGGAAATTAAGTCTTGAAAATTTCAATGTTTGGCTCTCTGTGGCTAACAGAAAGCTCTTGTCTCTTTGTATTAGTACATTTGGATAATACTTTTCTTAACTTTTGATCTAAACCTTAATGAGTACTCAGTATAAACTAAGTAGATGTTCAAATAATTAGAATGACCCACAATCTAGTTTTCCATTAAGCTCAGATCCTAGAGATAACTAGGCTAATATTAACTTAGCTAAACTCATAAGAGGGGAAACAATGTTACATGATGTGTTCTATATGATGGGAGAAACTTGTAGAAAGAGTCAAACATTTTAAATGTTCAAGAGGCAAAGGAAAATCTACGAAACAGAAAAAGCAAATGCCAATATCCAGGATCTAGTAGAAAGGATTTCTTATTTTGAAATTCAATTGGAATAACAATTACCTGGGGTAAACAAAAAGCGCTCATTTGCGATGTGACTGAAAGGTCAAACTTAGGTGTGCTAATGAGCTTTGGATGCAGTTCTAAAGGATTTTATCCTGTGAAGGTGTAATTCCTATAGAGTTTTATATTATCAATATCCTTCAGGCAGTGTGGTAGAAATTGAAGATGTGAGAAGAATCGGGGTAACTGCTGTCAGAGATAAGGGTCGAGAATTGGTGGGAATCATACAATATTTTTAGAGGGTAATGAATTACTAAGTAGAAAGTTGGAGTGAAAGCGGGGTGCCGGTGGCTCTTGCCTGTAATCCTAACTACACAGGAGGCTGAGATCTGAGGATCACGGTTCAGAGCCAGCCCAGGCAGCAAAGTCCATGAGACTCTTATCTCCAATAAACCACTAGAAAACCAGAAGTGGTGCTATGGCTCAAGTGGTAGAGCACTCGCCTTGAGCTGAAGAGCTTAGGGACACAGCAACCAGGCCCAGAGTTCAAGCCCCATGACTGAAAAGAAAGAAAAAGAAAGAAAGAAAGAAAGAAAGAAAGAAAGAAAGAAAGAAAGAAAGAAAGAAAGAGGGAGTGAAGGGAACCAGTGAAGACAATAACAAGAGTGAACCTGTGAAACCAGTCACGAAAACTAATGTCTGGATAGGGAGAGTCAATGAAGACTAGATACAGCAATGACGAGCCCCATTTTGTTATGTTGCTCCTACCATGGTAATGCCCATAATCATTTTTTAAATCTCTTTCCATGTATTTACCTTATAATACTAATGATTTCTCCCTACATTTCCCTCCTCTTCCGAGTTCACATAGTAAAGCCAATGAGAGGAATTGAAGAAACTTCAGACACAATGAAGCTGAGACCCAAGCCATTCTCCCACTCCTGTAGATTACAGGTGAGGTGAACCTCTGACTTCACCATAGATTATTTGCTTTTCCTGACAGCCCCCTAGCAGGCCAGCCAGTAACATCAGGCCCCCAAACTCATCACTTTTAGCAATTTAGTCTACTTCCCTCCAGTCTGGAACAAAACCTTTGCTGTCTAAAAACATCCGTGTCACACTATACACCTTTGTAATAAACTCTATGCAGTTAATGGCGCTTTTGTGCCTTGTCAGTGCATTGCCCTGCATTATTATACGAAATAATGGTTCTTAATGTTTATCTTTTTGTTGGGCTCCTTTTCCAACCTGCTTCTTCTACCCTGCTTAATATTTCCTATGTCTTCTAAGACAGTGACATTTTCCCCAGCTCTGTACACCAGGATAAAGCACCATTAGTAATTTTCATTCTAGAGCGGGGAGCTGGTTACCTAGCTTTTAAATTCCCCAAAACTTTCTTTCTGGCGGCGGGGGCGGGGGGGGGGATGTGAATGTCTACATTGTTGTTCTAATAAGTGATTGTACTCCATTTGGAGGGTTCTGGATCTGTCCTGGCTTCTTGTTGTTGGTATATCTGAGATATAATTTGTGTTAGTATGCCAGAGCATATAATAATGTCCACTGTCAGCCATGCCTAGAAAGATGATGATTAGGTCAATTATGCTGGGGTAGAGCCAGAATGCATGCTCTGGCCTCTGTGTCTCTGACCTCCTTGCCTGAAAACCTCTCCCTTAATCATCCTTGTAAGGTCCATTCCTGGACGGCGAACAGACCTCGCCCAGTACCTGCGTTACCTAGGCAACTGGGACACCTGGAAGAGGTCACATCCGCATCCGCTGAGGTCACATCTTAACCTGATGTGGCCACACCTTTCTCCCACCTGACCCCACTTCCCTTTACCTGGACACACCCTTCCGCACCCCCTACCCTATATAAGGCCTAAACCGCGGCCAGACCGCCCTTTTCTTTTCCTTTGCCAGCCGCGTGGAGTGCCAACCTTGCCTGGTCCCAGCAGGTCTACTGAATAAACCTACCCCTTACCTGAATACCACGTGCGTGGTGCAGTTCTTACTCGGCCACCTCTTTTTTAAAACCTAACAATCCTCTCCATCCACTCACTGGCCTTGTCCATCTTGCAAGTAGTACTTGAGAATCAGGTACTTTCTAGAACCTTTCTGCCTTTCTGTACTCAGAACGGTGCCCACCAAGCTCAGTCCTCAATACTTCCATATTGAATAGGGGAATTCAATGGAACTAGTCACTTTTACAAATAAAAGGCTAAAGATGGAAATATTTCTTACTTTTCTGACAAGGGATACTTATCTGGTTCTCCATTTTGCTAGTCCATTGTTCTTACCCTGAAGGGGCAAATAAAAGCAACATGTATGTGATAAAACCCAAAAGATTTCCAGTGTTTGAAGTACAGCATGACTAACTAACTTGGGAGCCACTGGGAAACATCTCTGAGCGACTCAGAAGTATATCTGTTTGCTTCTCAGTAGGCAATTAAAGGATGCTTCAAGATCCTGTGGCATGCTGTTAGTCTGGTGTAAATTGTTTCACCCTTTCCCATAACTTAATGTGACAGTGACAAAGAAGCTTTTAAACATAAAAGTTGTGCTCAGTAATGTCAAGTTGGAGTAATTCAAAACACGCATTATTAAGGCATTCTATTATTCTCACAGTTTTCCATAATGCATAAATGTCAGAGTGCTAATTAGAGTTGCTGTTTTCTTATTACTGGCTGTCATCACTGAGATAATTTACCTGTTCATATGAGAGCAACTGGCTGTATCATCTTTTGGTCAATTGTTTTAATAATTAGTGACAAGTCTTTTTTTTTTGGTTTGGCATTAATTTGCTCTTAGTCTTTTTCAACTAGACATATGTAAATATGTTACCTGCAATGATGCATTGGAAAGAGGTTGTTTGGCTCCTACAAATTTTGCCCTGAAATATTTCTTCCAAAATTGATTATGATAAAAAACCTTAGTCTTCATCATAAATGAAGACTTAAATTAATTGAAAAATATAAGGAACATTTTTCTTTAAAAAAAAGTACAAGTCATTGACAAAATAGACATTTTTTTAAATAAACTTTTCCAGATGGTCTTCAAAATGCAGCATTACCTAAAATAGACTACAGTTAGGTAAAAGTTAGCACCTCACAGAATATTTTTCTGAAATGAGAGAATCAGGTGTATGCAATACTGGATTGCTGTGGGAAAGACAGAGGCTCTAAGAATGAGAAACAACACTTCTTCATTCATGTGCTAAGACTGCTGTAACAAAGGACTGTGAACCGCAAGCCCCAACCTACAGAAAGCTACAAAACCTCACAGCAATGGAGACCAGAAACCCAAAGTCAATGTGTGTGGGGTTGGTTCCTTCTGAGGTAAAGATGGGTTGAGTGTAGACTCATCTCTTTGTCCTGCAGAAAACTCTCTTCTCTGTCTATTCACACCTTGCTTCTATGTGAGTCTATCAGGAAATATGTCTTTTGTATAAAAACACCACTTGAGTTACATTAAGAGCCTGTCTTACTGCTATATGACTTTATCTGAACTCATTCTCTACCTCCCAGTGAAGTCATTCCTTCTACTCACATCCATGTGGAAATATGTGTGTATGTGTGTGTATGTACGTGTGTGTATACATATATATAGATAGATAGATCTGCATCTTCATGTTTATTCTAAAGTGCATAATATCTAGAGGGACTGATAAAAGCTTATATTTTAATATGCATATCAACAAGCATAAAGACTTTACAAGACTCACCTCTATATTGAAAATGCAGCCATATCAAGTGACAGCTCAATATTTGACAATGCTGTACCCTGCCGCCAAACAAGTGTGTAACATATGTGCCGATCAGGGCTGTTGGCTGGCATGCGGTTGTGCGCAATATGTAGTGTGAGTGCTTTGTTTCTCTGACACATGCTGGGGAAACAAGAATGATTGAACTTTAAAAGCCAATTGTTGAGTAAAATCATGGCTGAGAAACCAGAGCGGTTGGATGAATAGCAGATCATTAAGTAAAGACTTGAGAATGCATGTATATAGTAGGGGGAGAATTATGTTGCCAGATAGCAAAATGTGCACACCCCAGTCATTTTATCTCCTTCAAAGAAATGGAATCCCGGTGCTCAGTGAGGAAGACATAGCTATTAACCATCACCCACAGTAAGGGAGGGCACTTTCTTCCCTCAAGCTGATTATGCTTATGGATGGATAAAAAGAACATGTCTACTTTCCCAGCCTTCTTCATCTTGCATCTGCATCAATTCAGAACTTGAAGTAGGTCTCCATATTTGGAGAAATAATTCCTGTGTCACACTACTCCAGCCAAGTACCAGTGGCTCACACGTGTCATCCTAGCTACTCTGGAGTGCTAAGATCCAGAGGATTGCAGTCTCAGACCAGCCCAGGAAGAAAAGTTCAAAAGATTCCATCTCTAATTAACCAGCAAAAAGCAAGTCTGGAGGTATGACTCAAGTGGTAGAGAGCCAGTTGACCAAGAAAGCTGGGCAAGCATGAGGCCTTCAGTTCAAATGCCAGTATCACAAAAAAAGTCAAAACAAAACCCACGAAACTTTTCAAGGTCTCTCACTAACTTTGGCTTGATTTCCACATTACTCCTCAACCTGTGTTCTCTTGTCCTAGGTCTTACTCCTTTCATGTTGCAGCAACCTTAACTCTATTTCCTCCAATTTCCCAAGTACTTGCAATTATCCAGCCTGCACACGTCCTTATCTCTTTGTCTGAAAACCCCTCCCTCTCCAGTACTTACTGTACTAGAGCTCTGTCATTCTTTACGAGTGAATTTACTTAGATTCCCATGTAGACAGCTTCCTCTAAACTACACAATTAGATACATTTTTAATGTCCATCTTCCTATAGTTCCACTGTGCTACTATTACTCTGCTTTGTGTTCTTATTACAAAATATTCAAGGATGGGAAATATATAAAGTTATTTTTTTCAACGTTCAGTTTTGAAGGCTGAGAATTCTAGGTCGAGGGCCTGTGCCTGGTGAGGAGCCCCTTGTTAGTGGGGACACATGCTCAGAGGCCAGAGATAGAACAGGACATCATGTGTGGTAAGGGGGAACAGAAGAGACACACAGTCTCATACATCACACTCACCCTCCTCATCATCCACTAATTCATTGTAATCCACTGCTGCGTTAATGCATGCATGGGCCAGAGGCCTTGTGATCCAAGCCCACCTCTTAAAGGCACCACTTGCTCCCCTGTCTTAATTCCCCAAAATGGAGATTAAATTTTGGTGTGGATATTGGTGGAGACAACCAAACCATAGCAGCTGATGTCTTTGTCCAGCTCTTTTGCCTATTAAGAAAGCATAGAGTGTAAAAACTAAAGCTTGACTGAGAATATATAAGAACTAACAGTATTGAAAGATTGAAATTCTAGTTGGCAATTTGACTTACATTCTTACAAACTCTGATTATGAGGCAAGTTTCTAAATTAACCCAAGTTGTAGCTTCTGTATTTGTGAAAGAAGAGTTTGGGGATTTTTTTCCACATTAGGATAAAATAAACAGAAAATATCCCAATACCTTTCATCTAGTATAGAAAACAAAATGTATACATTCAGCAAAACTATTCCATGATCAATTCAAATTATGAAATTATTGATTTGTGTTAAGTACCAGGAGGACAGTTCTAATAGTCATTGTTGTTCTCTAGGAGATTGAACTAGTGACTCCATGACTGTCCATGGCTGGAAAATGAATGATTAAAATTCACCATTTATCCTTCAATTGTCATTGAATCAGCATTACCCAGTCTTTGTAATATTGAAGTCTGTTTATTCAGCAACTGAAAATCTCATCTCAGTTCAATATCCATATTCAAGTGTCTTTTACCCAGATTTTAAAAACTGCTTGGAAAGAAAGAAGGAAGGAAGAAAGGAAGGAAAGAAAGAAGGAAGGAAGGGAGGGAGGGAGGAAGGGAGGAAGGAATAAAGAAAGAGGGAGGGAGGAAGGAAAGGAAAGAAGGAAGGAAAACAGGCAAGAAGGCCAAATGATTACCTTGATTTTCTTTGGCTATTCCTATATATATGCACACATGTATATTCTTTTTCTGTTGCTTAAATGCATATAGAAATGATAAATTTTATAGAAAACTAGGAGTCACATCTGGCAAGCTATTTTTGATTTACTGAGCTAGAAATAACTTCCAAACACTTCCTCTTACAGAGTTGTATAATCAATCATTTGTTTCTTCCCTCTGCACATCAGCATTAGTTTTATGTTACTAAGCTTTTCCCCTCTTTCCCACATTAAAGGAGGTCACAAAGCAATTCAGCTCAATTTTAAACTCAACAAAATTAACAATATACACATTGGGCAGTGGTTCTCTGCTCATCTCTTCCTGTAGTCTGCAGCCACCAACTTTAAACATCATTTTCAGCGTAGCTCCCTCAGTCTTTAACCCATTTTCCCCAAAATATTAGATCACCAAAATAGACGTTCTAGAATTAGTCTAAAAGGAAGTGATTATAATAATTCAGAATGTGGTAGGAGTGAATACTCGCTATTAGCAAGAACAGCAAGAGACAGAGACATGGACTAGGAGGCGGAAGTCACTGAATAATAATTCATTTCTTGGTCAAAGAAGTGTTTGCAGCATTGAAAGAACGGGATGCTGCAGAAGGCACTGGGTGGGCAGTTTAAATCTTAGAGAAGTCATGAATGCCAGTAGTGTTTTGTTTGTCTGTTCTGCAGCTGGAATTCAACACCTTGTGCCTGCTTGGCAGACCTTCTGCAATTTGAGCCATGACCCCAGCCCATTTTTGCTTTTTTTGTCCGTTGTGGGGCTTGAACTCTGGGCCTACGCTCTGTCCCTGCACCCTTGAGCACTCTTGAGCGCCACTTCCTGCTTTCCTGTGGTTTATTGGAGATAAGAGTCTCACGTGGACTTTCCTGCCCGGGCTGGCTTTGAACTGTGATCCTCAGATCTCAGCCTCCTGAGAAGCTAGGATTACAGGCGTGAGCCACTGGAGCCCGGCTGCTTTTTATTTTTATTTTTTTTAATTTTTCGAAGAGTTGAGCATTTTTCTCAGATTGACCCAGTTACATTTCCCATGGAGCTAAGAGGACGGTGGTGTAGGGGGCCTGGCTTCTGATTGGCTGAGCTAAGGTCCCAGACTGGTATCAAAATGTGTCCCTCCCAGTTTCCATCCCGAGAGGAGCTAGGATTACAGGGATGAGCCACCATACCCAAGAGATTGCCAGGTTTTTTACTTGTTTCAACTGCTTAGCCAGAATGAAAACAGAAAGACCAGAAACATAAAGCTGTATAAAGGAAAGGTGATTGATTTTGGAGCCCCGAAACTTCCATTTTTAATCTTTTAATAACCAATGTAATAATATGGAATTTCTACCTACATTTAATGAGTTTGGGTTTCTTTGTTTATAAAAAGGCAAATAATGAACCTTTTGTGGGAGGACTGAAGTTAAAGATTTAATGACATTAATGAATGTCCTGTCCAATGAATAATAATTGTGAAAAATATAAAGTTTTTTGATACCAGATACACACATTACACATTATGAGTTTGATATGTGTAATGCAGTCAGTAGGATGATCATACTGCATAGAGTGAGATATATATTTATTCAAGCATATAAGGCAAATAAAACTGAGAACCGGAGCAGAGGTCACAGGTGGAAAGAAATGTAGGAACACACGCAACTGCTGAATAGGAAGAAGAAAAAAGGATCCCACTAAAAAGACAAAATCAGAGGTCAGAAGTGTAGAAGAACAAACAGTAGGACCTAGGGATATTGATGGAAAGTGACTGGAAAATGTCAACAAGTAAGAATTGTTCCATAGAATCTAGAATGTCAGGCAATAAATATTGAAAAAACATTCATTGGAGGAAGACCATTGTTGAGCTTTACAAGAACCAGCAAGGCTGGGGAGAAAGATCAGACTGCAGGAAGCTGAAGAATGAATGCAAGGCAAACCAGAGGAGGCAGTGAACACACACTGCTCATATATTCCTGCCTGGCAGCAGAAGGGAGACAGCAGGTAATTCAAAGAGACGTGTCACCGTGGGAACAGAGCCAAGAGGATACAAGGTTACGGATCAAAAGCAGGTCTCCATGCTGGGCGCCGGTGGTTCACACCTGTAATCCTAGCTACTCAGGAGGCTGAGATCTGAGGATCACAGTTCAAAGCCAGCCTGAGCAGGAAAGTCTGTGACTTCTAAACTACCAAAAAGCGGAAAGTAGAGCTGTGGCTTAAGTGATAGAGTGCTAACCTTAAACAAAAAAACCTCAGGAACACACACACACACACACACACAAAGTTTCCATGGTCTTGGCTGGGGATGTTTAAAGAGAAAAAAATAAAATATGAATGGAGATATTTATACCCTTCAATAAGTGAATAGAAGAAAGTGTGTAAGATTTTGGTCATCCATCATGGCAAACATGACAACATGTTCTTACATTAATCAATCTTAGCAGAAAAAAAGGAATCTAGGTAAAGGAAAAGGGAAGAAGAGTTAACTCATATTTTATTCTTACATAAATATTAGCCAAAATATAGGAAGGTTAATTATAAATATAAAATTACCAATTATTATTAAATGTCTACACAGTTTCCTTAGAGAAAAAATGCTGGTGTTTTGAAAGGAAACTAAATATAATTGTTTACTCAGCTAAATATAATTGTTCACTCAGCTCAGGTTATAAAACTAACAACTTTGTCATTCAGAAAATAATTATAATCTTGTTTGGAAGAAAATAAAAATTTAAGTTACACTGCCCATCAAGTGAGATATTATCCAAGAAACATTAGACCCATAAAACATAAGAGATCATTTCACCACCTAAATAGAAATACATGTAGTAGCATACATATATGTGTATGTGTATACAAACACCTAAAAATTAAAAAATTAAGATTGGGGCTGGGAAGGTGCTCAGTGGTAGAGTGCTTACCTTGTATGCATGAGGCCCTAGGTTCGATTCCTCAGCACCACATAAAGCAGAAAAAGCTGGAAGTGGCACTGTGGCTCAAGTGGTAGAGCGCTAGAGCTGAGGGACAGTGCCCAGGCCCAGAGTTCAGGCCCACGACCAACAAAATAAACAAACAAATAAATAAATAAATAAATATAAGATCGCCATTATATTTATAGTTTCCATCATATAAAATGTAGGCAAAAAATTTCAGACCATCTATTTCTATTAGAGATTCAAAAATCTCTTTTTTGTAACCACAATTGACGTTGGACCTCAGGTAGGATTCCACATGCGTTTATTAGTCTGTATTCTTATTCCCCAAGTTTTATTCAGATTTATGCACTTCCTGGCATATCACGTTTCACATTATGTTGATGTTCAGTTGGAAATAGTTGTTTTCCTGGCTTCTAATGATGACTATTGCAGCAGCTGCAAGTGCAGTGAGAACACAGCAAATGTGTGTGTGCGCAGTACAGCACCCTCCCAATTAGGACTGTTGCTTAATTGTCAAGGTCGCCATCGAGTAGCATGGCTGCCGTGTGACCTATGAGGCTGAATTTCATGTCAGTGTAAGATAGTTAGGAGCCTATTAGAGGATTTGCATGGAAGCTGAATGAGAAAATAGCTCATGTATTTGAGGGAAACAAATGTAAAGTTTAACATTGTTATTTCCTTCAACAACTTCAGCAGTCTAGCAAGCTAGTTAAATGTGTCAGCTTTGGAGTCAGACCTGGATCAGAATTCTAACTATTTATATTAGCAAGCTGTGTAGATTTAGATGAGGTTTCCAACCTAAGTTGCAGTTATTAAATATGTAAAATGGCATTATAGTTTTTACCTCTAAGGGTTGTTTAAAGCTTACATGAATTGTATCTAATCACTTAGCCTGGTGACTGTCAGTTATTTCTCAATGAATTACAGCTATTATGTTATCCATTTAAGGACATCGTTTGAAAAAAGGCACTCTAGATTTTTTTCCTTTCTTTCTTATTTTTTTTTGGAGGGGAAGGAACTATATTAGAAATTGAACACAGGGCCTTGTTCTTACTAGGCAGAAATTCTAATGCTTGAGCTGTGACCCCATTCCTTTATGACTTAGCTACTTGTAAAAATGGAGTCATCCATTTCTGTTTTTCATGGTCTTCCTGGCAGCAGTTCCCCTGTTAATGCCTCCTATGTGGCACATGCCGCCATGCCCGGCTTTATTGGACAAGATGGAAGTCTAATATTTTGCCTGGGCTGACCTGAAAGTGAAATCTTGCCTCCTGAGTACCCGGGATTACAGAGATGAGCTACTGCGCCTGGCTAGATTCCAAATTTCATAATTAAATGGCATAGATTATAGAGTCAGCCATCAGTCAGTACTTCTCTGTTAAAATGTGCTTTGAGGGACATAGATGCTGGTATAGAACAAACCATATTCCATACCTAGATTCAGATTTTTCTTTATTCCTTTTGCAAGTAACTTGGAGTTCTTTCTTCCATGTTGATTTTAGTTCGGGCATTAGTGACTGGGATGGTACTGATGGTGATCAGGGTTTTCAGAAGCAAGAATATCTATACTGTTTTCTCATATAAAGAATACTGGTGTTTCTCATTGAGGATGAGAGTAGAGCATCAGCTGCCACAAGCCTGTTGTGGTCTGATTGGTCTGGTTTTACTACATTAGAGAACACTCCCTTGAATTTCCAGTAAGCCTGGCGAGTGAGATAAGACAAATGAAACTTTTCCATAGACTTTAATCAAAAGCATGAAACTATGTAAGAAGTGCAAAAGACTTTCCGGGGGACAGATTAAACAGCGAAGTCTATCTAGGATTAAGCAATACAAATAGACTAGGAAGGTTCTGGAAAAACAGAAACCAGGAAAAGGGTTTAATTTCTCAGGGAACATTTTAGAGAGTCAGGAAAGGATCCAGTGAGGCCCTTTGGGGTTTTAGACATAGACATTACAACATGACATGCTTGTCTTGATGGTATGGAAAACTCTGGAACCAGACATTGCAAAAGCTCGTCATTGTGTGCTCAGGTTGAAAAAGGGTGATTGGTTGGACATCATTGGCTTTAAAGCTCACTCCTGGAATTTTGCTAACATGTTTACATGTTAGCCGTATTTCAGGAATCTGAAATTTTAAGGTGAAGAAAACAGACACAAAATAAAGGTGGGAAAACCAGGTTTAATTGTTATTTAACTTGTAGATCCAGGTGAGAGTCAGTGGTTAGGCAAAACCAGTGTCTGAAGTCATGCTATGTTCTTAATACCCAGAGCTGAGGTAATTAAGTTATGTTAAACAGTATCTGACTTAAGTTGCCTGGTGATTAAAACGATGCCCACTTTTCTTCCAAATGAATGAAGAAATAGGACATGAATAGAAACTAGTGCTGTGCTGAGTCAGGGGCGGGGCTTTCCCATTTTTGACTGTCTGAGGCATAATTAAGAAAAGAATGCACAGTGACCTCAAATACTTAAGAAAAATGTTGACAATGGTGTGGGGAAGTGGGGGGAAAATCTGATGTAACAGTTATTTTCCTACAAGGCTAAAATTAAGGTATTTGCAACTCGCCCACGACATTGTTAAAAAAATAAAAGAAAGATCTCAGAAAAGAGGTCAAGGTCAAGGCCAGCACAGCAGCCTGCAGTTTCCTGCCGAAGAGCAGCAACCTGTGGTGCCAGGCACTTTATCACAACCAGAAACGATTTCCTTCATGAGGGACCAACTTCCCTGAGCAGGATAAATGTTAATTTTGTAAATGTAAATTGATATAAGCAATGATCCAATGCAAACTTTTGTCTCACCTAAAAGACAAACTCCTTATGATCAGGCCTATCTGCATTCTCATTTTTAACTTCTCCAGTTGGCATGATTTCTTCAGTTACCTTTAACTAGTTGTACAAAGGGGTTCACACTTAACAAAGCTGCTTCTGAATACAATGTGTGTCACCCCTCCCTCCCCTCCACACCCCTTCCCTCGCTCTTCTTAATTTTGTAGGATATACATTGGGTTCTTGTATGCATTTTTCCCTCTTCTCTTCTTCATTTGTCTACCCCCTTTTCCCTTGACCTCACCTTACCCTTTTCCATTTCCTGCTTCCGGCTGTTTTATTTGGCTCAGCTGGGATTTTGGCTTTCTAAGGAATTACACTATTTGACATCTTCCTTGAATCTACCATATTTCAGTTAATACATTTGTATATACTTGCATACCACTCGACATATCTACTTAAGATTTTACTAGTGCTGGGATGTAGCTCAGTGGCACAGTGCTTGCCTAGCAAGTGTAATGTCTTGGGTTTGATTCCTAGTGCCAAAAGAGAAAAGACCCCACACACACAAAAAGAAGAGTTTACTTTTGAGTGGGCATATTTATATTGTTTTTATTTTTTATTGTGAAAATACTGTACAGAGGGGTTACAATTACATGAGCAAGGTAATGAGTACATTTCTTATCAAGCATTGTTGCCTCCTCCTTTGTTTCCCCTTCCCATCCCTTCCCATCTCCAACCCCACCACCTCCCCCACCCCCGCCAAAGTTGTAAAGTTCGTTTTTCAACATAATGACTTATACATCTCATTGTTGCAATGGGTCCACCTGTATCCCTATTTATATATTTTGTAATTGTAAAGATACTGTACAGAAGGGTTGCCGTTCCATGAGTAAGGTAATGAGTGCATCTCCCCTGGAGCATTGTTACTCCCTCCTTTGTTTTCCCCTACCATCCCTTCCCTCCCCCTCTCCCCAATATTTTTAAACCTTTGTTTCTTTCCTGAATACAAGATCTATTCATGGTTACTGAAATTCATTGAGTGAAATAGCTGAACGTTTAAAAATGGAACCATAGAAAGAATATATTTCACAACGCAAGCAGTTCATCTTGAATAAAAAGGTATAACCAGCAGAGTTAAAGCATCCAGATAGCAAAAGACAATGTTACAACAAATTTAATTTAGAAGATCTTAGTTGGCTTTCATTCGTAGAATTGGGCAACATTTTAGTCTATGAAAGAAAATGAATTTTCCATTGATCTCAAGCAGTGGAATCGGACTCTGTTACAATCAGAAATGGTGAAGTAGAAGAAAACTAAGGTCATCCCAAAGTTGCTTTCTGGTGACAGTTGAATCAGGAAGGACTTCATTGGCATACCAGCTAACCTAGTCTGTTTAGGGACTTGGTTATTGCCTCTGTCTGCCTGTCTGTCTGTTTCTCTGTCTGTCTCTCCTCCCTCCTTCCCTCTCTCTCTCTCTCTCTCTCTCTCTCTCTATATATATATATATCTTTCTCTCAATCTCTCTCTCCCTCTCTCTCTCTCCCTCTCTCTCTCTCTATATATATATATCTTTCTCTCAATCTTTCTCTCTCCCTCTCTCCCTCTCTCCCTCTCTCTCTCTCCCTCTCTCTGTCTCTCTCTCTCTCCCTTCTGGATTCCTTCTCTCTCCCTTCCTCCCTTTACCGTCCTCTCTGGTCTGTCTTGGAAGTTCAGACAAAACACTTGCTATTCTTCTTGGTAGTGAGGAACTTCGTGATCTGTGGCTTCATTTTCTTTAGCTCAATGCAGGGGCTCATCTCACAGATTTTACTTAAATCAGGTAAGGAGGTTGATTTTATTATGTTTTCAGTTGATTTAGGAATCTTTAGTTACCCACAAAGGATTTCTGCAGAATGGCTAGGAGCAAATCAAATTATTATCTTCAGTTCTTTATAGCTTTTGGGTCCCAAAAACTCAAATGAAAACTTGAATGATCAGCAAAAAAAATGTTTCATAAACTCTTCAATTTCTGGAGTTTTTATATCTTTCTACTCCTCATTGCTCTCTGAATAGCTTCGAGTGCCTGAGCATTGAATAGAATTTATGAGGAGGAGTGCATACAGAAAGACAAAATAATTAATATACTTACCTAGTTTGTATTCCAGTAGAACTAAAATTTCTAAAACTGGATTTCAGAGATACCTATGTATGCTTTTGAAATTATGTATTAATCAATCATTTAGAGTGTTGTTTACTTTTAAGTGGTATTTACAAAACTACTAGCCAAATAAATAAATGATTTCCTAAGAGGAAAATCTGCCAACAAATTAAGTAAGCTAATTATCATACTTAAATATAATGACTAATGCTGCACCCAAAGGCTTTCTCTGAATTTAAAAAAATGTCTTGGTAAAGTTTAAGAGAAAAAAAAGTGAAGGGTTTATTTAGTGCTTTGTTGGCTGATCAAAATATCACATTTTTCATCAATAATGGCTTTAAATAAAGTATATTTAATATAGTCATTTAAGCAATAAATATGTAGAAACAAATAATGATTCTTTTATAGTCTTTTGGTACATCAGTTTGGGAAGTCACTGTTCACAGAATAGAATGCTATTTAAGACAAAAAGAAAACCAAATCTATGAAAACGCATATGCATCTACTAAAAGTACTTGACCTAAAAAAGTATATAACTCAAGGAAAAGCTGAGTCACTGGTAAGTTGCATAATCTGTTTGGGGACACAACACTGCCCTTAATGCTACAGAGATAAAGTGCATAATTTCTATGCCAATCACTTACATATTCTAAAGAACACATACTTCTCTGTAGCTATTTATTTGGACTAATCGCCCTTGTTTCTAAAGCAGTGTCCCCTGGACTCTCATAAATCTTTGCCCAATGCAGAGACATCCATTGAACGTCTAGTTTAAAAACAATCATACAGTATGCTGTGTGTTCAGGAGGAGCTGAGTTTTATTTAGTATCATCATTAATTTAAAAAAATCCAGTATTATACAAACTTGTTTGAATCTTCCACGTTTAAATCATCTACTAGTCTAGTATAAAGTTCCAGTATTCTTAAAAAACAAGTATTGGAAACCTCTTCTAAGGTATATTGCTTAAATAGTGAAAAGAAAAACCTAAATGCTATTAAAGAAACAGTTTTTTGTTGCAATAAAAATGACTATAAAAGCAAACCGATAACGATAAAGCAGCAAATATAATGCCTTTCTTTCCCAGCCAATAGTGTCAGATATTTCACGTAAAACATGAGTAAAGGCATCAGAAGAAGCAAGCATTAGAAATGATACGCCGTGTTGAGTTTTGCTATACAATTAGATGAGGTTACAGATATTTATAACGTCTATTTACTAGAGTTGGATTTAGCAATGAAAATAGAGTAAGAATACATGTATGTGTTTGCAGGCCTGCTAAGCATATCAGGTGCACTGACACTCACCAGGCAGCTCATATGCCAGGTTCAGAAGAGAACTAAATAAAGACAAGAAATGAAGCAGTTAGTGCAGTTACCTAGTGGCCTACTGGTTCTTGAGGAGCCAGCTGTGTCTCCAGCAGTGACAGGAAGCCTCAAGTGGGCGGGGCACCGCACACGTACACAGGACGCAGGCTCCACTCAAAAATAAACAGCAAAAACCAGGGCTAAGACCCAAAGACAGATAAGTTTCATGGTTTCCTTTATTTGTTGTAACTAGATTGGGCATATAAATCCACAAGTAAACACTGATGGTAAATATATATATATATATATATATATATATTTATGCACATATTAAACATGATAATTTACACAGAACTCCACAAACATTCAAAGGAGGACATTCGCAGGACAGGATCACAAGGGCTCAATAGCTATATATATACAATCACATAAAACAATGTTTATTGAAATGAACTCCATGACATAGAAACAAGAGGTTTGTTATGTTGCTTTGGGGGCTTTGTTTGTTTTCCCCTTTGTTACTGTGTTTTATTTCTGTCGCTTTTGTTTTGTTTGCAAGTTTATCAGTTTTGGGCAGGATAAGGGGGAGTGCAATGTGGTGGGACAAAGGGTGAACAAATGCCGCAGTGATACTCACTAGACACTATGTTGAAAATGAGCTATACCAGCCTGGCACCGGTGGCTCACGCCTGTAATCCTAGCTACTCAGGAGGCTGAGATCTGAGGATCATGGTTCAAAGCCAACCCCAGGCAGGAAAGTCCATAGATGCTTATCTCCAATTAACCACCAAAAAACCAGATGTGGTACTATGGCTCAAAATGGTAGGGCACTAGCCTTGGGCTGAAAAGCTCAAGGGACAGCTCTCAGGCCGAGTTAAAGCCCCACATCCAACAAACAGAGAGAGAGAGAGAGAACTATATATATAATTGGGGGGGGGTTGTCAGTAGGGAAAACCTGGGAGAAAACAAAGGAATAGATAGATGACACTGTTCAAAAAGAAATGTACTCAATACCTGACTTAAGTAACTGTTACCCCTCTACACATTACCTTTACAATAGCAATAAACAAACAAATAAACAAGAGCTAGAGTCATGGCTTAAGTAGTAGAGAGCTAGTCAAGCAAGCATGAGACTCTGAGTTGGAGCCAAAGCAAAACACACACACACACACACACACACACACACCACACACACACACACACACACCACAGAAAGTCACAAATATGAGCAAATAGATTCTAGAAATATATAAAAGAGCAAAATCTCATTAATGAGGTTTCACACCAGAACCTTTCCAAAATTATAAACATTTATTCCTTAAGTGAACCATTAAGAAAATTTTAAAAAACAACAAGTGATCCCTACAAAATGCTATCAGACAATGCCCCTGCGTCCTGAATAGGTCTTACTGCCTACATAACAGTAGGCAAGAATGTCTGAGATAAAACATTTAAGTTATATATTTTGAATATTAAGAATATTGACTTTAAATATTTAAGACTAGTGAGGGAAATACACCTGTATTCTCCATCTTCCTGTCATGCATTGTTTTTTTGTATATGTTTTTTAGTGTAAAGATAATGTACAGAGAGGTTACAGTTACATGAGTAAGGTGAGTACATTTCTTATCGAGCGTTGTTACCTCCTCCTTTGTTTTTCCCCTACCATCTTTTCCCTCCCCTCCTCCTCAACTCCTCCCTCCCTCCCCCCAAGTTGTAAAGTTCATTTTCAACATAGTGTCTTGTACATTTTTGCTATATGAATTTTGATATGCCAGTAAGAGTTTGACTAGGCTTTGATTTCTGCTAGCTTTTATGATACAAAACATTAATCTCTAAATGTATCTGATGAGGATTGTACTGTGTAATATATGTGTGTTAAACTTTATTACAGCTTTGAATAAAAATTATGTGTTTGTGTGCATTGGGAGGGTAGGATTTTATTATAGATGATCTCCAATTCAACAAAGTATTATAACATTAATATTAGTAAAAAATCAATTGTTTTGAATATAGAAGTATTTTCTAATGAAAAAAGTTATGTAATGGTTAAATCTTCAAATAAGACTACAACAAAAGAAGAAAGGAAGTAATAACATTGTTTGAAGCAAAAGCAATATGCCCTACTATCTGTACGAATATGTACAAAATACCCGCAAAGATTTTTCTGCACTTGTGAGGGAGAGCATGGTGGATAGTGTCCAGAGATATGTTGAGAGCACAGGTCCTAGAAGTGAATTTAGGGAACGAGTCTCTGATGTTCAGCATTTTGTATCTGAGCAGTAAAATCCTGAAATGGAGAATGATTTCAGCATCTTTTCCCAGTGGAGGTGCAGTGTAGGATGGATCCCCAGTTTCCTTAGAGACAGTATATGGGAAGAGGATATTTGCAATTCATGTATTTTTATCTTCTGGGCTAAATGTAGTTGAGAGGATTTTTTTTTGGTTCTCATAGAAGCAAAATTCAGTCATGTGATTCTTTATCATATTGGTGATAATCTTGCAAATATGTTGTGAATGTTCTACCAATATCAAATAAAAATGAAATCTTATAATGACTTTTTTTGTGTAGAAAAGCAGAAGGGGCTCCAAATCAGGGATAGGGATGGAGGAGTAGGGTAGTTGAAAATAAAGAAATTAAAACTATTAATACAGTTTGGTTTGAATTAATGTTCAAAAGTACCAAGAGAATAGAGTCAAGAGTCTTCACTTTATATGATTACTTCTTGACATTTTTGTCATAGTCCATTAAACACCCCCAGAATAAGTATTGAGACATTGTTTCTGAGACACATTTTTAAAATTATTAATTTACTTTATTGAGACACAGTTTGAATCCACAAATCTTAACAGTTCCTTGGATTTCAGAACTATCTTCTTTATATATTGAGTAACATTTTCCTTTACCAGCCCAAGTAATTTTGAACCTAATTATATTTAGATTTTTATTCTATCTGTGTGTGATTATTGAGTATTTGATATATTCTATGTATATAACATTTCCTGAGTTTTAGTCACTCAGCAGTGTTTTAAATTACTAGATTTTTACTGAACTTGGAAATGGGGGTTTAGCTATCTTTTTGTGACTACATTTCTGTCACTTCCCCAAACAGAATGAATACACAAAGGCATTTGATAATGAGTATATTAAGAAAAGATTGGATATCAAATTGAAAAGAATCGTTTGATAAAGAAGAGTCTTTCTCTCATGGAGCTCATCCTTACATGACATTACATAGTAAATACAGATCTGTTTATCTAAATGAATTATGGATATAGATGCATAGTTATCAATAGGAAACAGATAAATAGATCTGTAGATAGATGCATAGATAGCTATATGATAGATGAAACTCAAATAGACAGAAACTATTGTTTTCTTTCCTTCCAGTAGAATATTTTGTCTCTTGAATGAATTTTTAAAAAGGCCTGATTTGCCAGTGGTATGAAAATGACTCCTGGATAACAACCAATTTTCTCTCCCATTTGATCAAAGGAAATAGAGGATTTTAAAACTTCTGTAAAAATAAAAGAAGATTACAAGTGAATAAAATATGACAGAAGTTACTTTAGAAAATATATTAAAATATTCTTAAACACTGATAGCATAGATATTTGATTAAATCTGGATTCTTAAAAAAACTGCCTCAAATCAATTTAAGGATTACCATTTAATTTTCTGAACACTGCTGGAATAAATACCTAGATGAGTTTATTTTAGGATTCACATTTGATAATACATCATATTTATGACAGACTGTCACTCAGAGCATGCTAAAAGTCCCAATGAAAATACTAAGGGTTGAATCTCAATGACTTAAAAATACTATTTTTAATACTATGTTACACAGTATTTCTACACATGTAAATATGAATATTAATATTTTTAAAGTCATATACAAGTATAGCAAAATTCACACATTCTTGTCACTACAGAGTGGCTGAAAATGTTATTTCTTCTTTCCAGTGCTCATCACCTGCAGAGTTTTTTTTCTTGTTTTTGCTTTTTTTGCCCATTGTGGGGCCTGAACTCTGGGCCTGGGCATTGTCTCTCAGCTCTTTAGCTCAAGGCTAGTACTCTACCATTTGAGCCACAGTGCCACTTCCAGCTTTTTCTACTTATGTGGTGCTGAGGAATTGAACCCAGGGCCGCATGCATACAAGGCAAGCACTCTACCACTAAGCCACGTTCCCAGCCCAACCTGCAGGTTTTTACACAGTAACAGGAAAGATTAAAATCAAAATAACATGGCTAACATTTACTGAGTGCTCACTATACATATTAGAATCCTTTGGACCCTTTTGAATACACTTCCAATTACAAGAATATGTGAGGAATACTGTAAATATCTTTATGCTATGAATAAGGCATCCAACGGGTTAAGTAATCCTGTGTCTCCCACAGGAAGTGTCTATAACACTGGAAGTGAAGAAGCTGGTCCTCAGCTCACAAAAAATCCTGGCTCCAGGCTTTACATCCTAAGTAAATAAATTCCTATTTTACTACATAAACACTTACCTAAAATAATTTCTTCAGAACAGATTCTGAGAGTGGATTACTACAGCAACCTGTAATATCATTATTAAGACATCTGATAGACAATTTCTTACTGGAATGTTTCAAATAAACTGGGACAATTCCTTGTTTGATGTGTGATGATTTTAAGCTAATGTTCAGATTCCTTCCAATCCGTTAGCAGTTTATTATTTCAGAAATTGGTGTACAACTTACATATTTCTATAGGCTTAGTTTTGTACTTGACAATTTGCTTTTCCTTACACACACCCATCATGTTTGTTTAAGAAATCCTGCTGTCTGGATTAGACAAAGAAAACACTAGTTTTTTAATTAAATTTGGAAATCACCTTGTTATTAATGGAGGTCTATTATCACCTGAATATAAAGTATCTGTTTATATTTTTCTTTGTGGATTGGTAAGGTAATGTTCATCTTGGAATGTTGGAAGAATCTTAAAAATTTAAACATTCAGAAAAAATAAACCTACCCTTATCACATAGAGCAACATTTTTTAGTACTATGGCATTTTTAAATTTATTCATTGCACTTATATTCACGTTAATTTTATTTCCAATCTAACAAACTTATCTTCTTTTTAAAAATTCAACATTATATAATAAGTATTTTCACATTAATGAAGGGTTTATAAGTATACCAAAAGCTTCATAATACTTGAATTAACACAGGGCAATTTCCCTAACCGTTAAATAATTTGAGTGATTTTCCCCCAATACTTATGTAACATAAGAAAAGCATTTCCAAGCTGGATGTTGGTGGCTTATTCCTGTAATCCTAGCTACTCAAGAGAATGTGATCTGAGAATTGAGGTTCCAAGCCAGCCCAGGCAAAAATATCTATTAAACACTTATCTCCAAATAGCAAAATGCTAGAAGTAAAGCTGTGGCTCAAGTGGTTGAATTCCATTCTTGAACAAAAACGCCAAGTGAGAGTGAGGCCCTGAGTTCAAGCCCCAGAGCCAGCACATCAACAAACCCATACATAAATTATATTTTTATTGATCTATTTAGGGAGAACAAGAGTCACAGAAAGGAGAATATCTAACTGAATGATTCACTGGGTTATTATATACTGGTTATATGCTGTCTTATGATAATTTACTTCATTATAACCTCATTAGTTTTGAATATTTTTTTTGGAGGGGGTCCGGTCATGGGGCCTAACCTCTGGGCCTGGGCGCTCTCCCTCAGCTCTTCAGCTCAAGGCTAGTGCTCTACCACTTGAGCCACAGCGCCACTTCCAGCTTTTTTCTTTTTGCTTATGTGGTGCTGAGGAATCGAACCCAGGGCCTCATGCATGCAAGGCAAACGTTCTTCCACTGAGCCACCTTCCCAGCCCCTGGATATTTAATTTTAAATATGTGGTAATTTCATGAGTATGAGAACAATGCTGTGAGTTTGATTTGCTTTTGTTTTATTACTGGTGAAACAAAGCATTTTAATATATGTATTTTAGATGTTCTTGTGTTATTTATGCATGTAATAGAGATGTAATATGTTTTCATTCTCTATACAATCTATGTTTCAAGTTCTTGTCTTACAGTTGCCAGTATTTACCCCCAGAGAAGCTGTTTATAAAAGGGTAGCTGTGTACATGATTAATTGGTCTCATCTATATTACGCTGATGATATGGATGATGTTGATCTTCCATAATTCATATAGTGAAGTTTCTTGAACACATTTTCACATTGAAAAAGAACTGTCAGGAAATGAATTGTAGTCTTCTAAGAACTGATTTTATTAGACTTCTAATAAATATTTTGGTTGACTTACTGAAACAACCAAATTTATTTATTATTCTCATATTAATTCAATCATATGCTTTTATTAAAATAAGGCTCTGTTATAACTGCCTTAAATATATGCTACTAGAAAGGTGCCATAATATGACCAGTACAAAACAATTAATAATTATATTTCTCAACTAATTAAATTAGGCTAATATTTGTAAAGTAAAACAATTATAATGGGAGCAAGGTATTAGAATGACTTAAGGATATTCCAACGTAATTTACAATTACCTTGTGACAATTGTGGAATGATTAACAAAGAGTTAAGTTTCTCACAGTCATATATGCAAATGAATATATAAATGAGTCAATCCTAGTTGTTCATTTGGCCTCAACCATTAAGATCACCTTTCACATTGTACTCAGTATTCTCAAATCTTCGACACTGAAATAACTAAGATGCTATCATTACTGCCCTCATTTAAGCTCATTAAAGAGACAAATACAAACTTGACATTATAACCATTAATTTAATTCTATATCAGTTTATAAACTGCTGAGTTCATTAAATCGCTTTGTTTTAAAATGTTTGATAAATGAAAGACTAATCAAGCAAGTTCCCCCATCAATTTTATGAACAAGGATATTGAAGAAAGAACTTCAAATTGTGTGACAAATTTGATCCTTACTTTAGAAGTAGTTTAATAATCTAAATGAAGGGACCTTAGTAAAAAATAGAACTTTTCAAGTTGAATGAGAAATTCAGTGCTAATTTGGCTCCTGTGATTTAACTTAGCAATTAATACTTCAACTTAGTTCATTTTCAAATGGTTTTTAATGAAATGCACAGATTTATACATATACCTGGCACCAAAATGTATTGTAAATAGGTATGCATTTTAATTATGGGTATATTTATTGGCTTCAAAATACTGGAATTATCTCTGGGAGTATAACTCAACTGGTTTTTTGGTTGCTCTTTTTGCTTTGTTTTGTTTTGTTTTTGTCAGTCATGGGGCTTCAACTCAGGGCCTGGGCACTGTCCCTGAACTTTTTCACTCAAGTCTAGTGCTCTACCACTTTGCGCCACAATACCACTTCCAGTTTTCTAGTGGTTAATTTGAGACAAGAGACTCAGAGACTTTCCTGACCGGGCTGGCTTTGAACTGTGATCCTCATATCTCAGCCTCCTAAGTAGCCAGGATTACAGGTGTGATCCACTGGCACCTGGCTCAACTGGTAAAGTTTAACCTCAGTATTGTGAAGAAAAAGGAGGAGGAGGAGGAGGAGGAAGAAATGGGGGAGGAGGAGGGGGGTGGGGGTAGAGGAGGAGGAAGATGAAAAGGATAGCTCAGACAGGGAAAGTTTAATGATAATAATAATAAATCTAGCATTGGAAATCAAAATTTAATAATATGGGAACCTTCAGTGTTTAAATTCTATGTAACTCTTCTTGAAAGTAATAATCTAACCTATCTTTAAATATATCAAAATACTGAAGGACTAATACTGCTCAAGGAAGGATACTTTCTCTTTGGATAGTTATGAAAGCAAGGGTGAACATTTCTATATTCAGTGAAAACCGTCTAATTGAAGGATTTGGCATATAGACCATGAAAGATTTATTCAGTAACCCTACTATGACAATCCACCTTCTTGTTTTGAAGAGATGCCATTTTTCTAGCCAACACCTCACTTGGTCTGCATTTGTCTTACATCTCATTTGCTAACTTCTGAATGCACTTAGATTGTGTATCTTTCTTAAAATGTGGCTTCCAAAACAGAAAAAAATGCAAGTGAGACCACCACAGTGTATTTGTAATTCGTTTCCATATATTTAACTTGCACAACATGGTTACTACAGACAACAAATTAACATATTCCTCATTTCTGTAATTACTGTTTCTGTGTGTGCAGTGAAGCACCAAAAATCTAATCTCTCAGCAAACTTCCACTTTAAGATACAATATTATTAAATAAGGTGCTTCTGGCATATTCCTTGAGACTTACTAATCCTACTTTATCATGAATTGGTACACTTTGTCATTTTTCTGCTTGCTCCCCCTCCGGACTTTAGTAACTAGCATTTTACTCTATTCACTTAATCTTTATTGAGATTTCATATATAAGTGAGATCAGATTTCTTTATTCCAGACTTTGGCTTATTTCACTTAGTATAATGTCCTCATATCATACATGGCAGTATATTCCAAGTCAGATAATGTTCATATATATTGTATTCATCCAAACACACATACCACAGTTTCTTTATGCCTTTATCTTTCAATAAACCCTGATTTTCTTTTCATGTTAGTTATTGTCAGAAAGATTGCCATGAACATGAAGTAGGGGTATCTATAAGAATTGTTCATTTAATTTTCTCTCAGTATATACCCAAAAGACTTTATGGCTCATATAATAGTACCTTTTTTAAAAAAAAAAGATTGAGCATATTCCATGCTGTTTTCCATACTTACTGAGCCTACTTACGTTTTCCTCCAACAATGTGTACCAGTTCTTTACCTCCCCTCCCCCTCCGTACTCATCTTAAGTCTTGGGATCATAGTCACCTGAATGAGCATAAGGTAATATTTCACTCAGGTTTGAATATGCATTTCTCTGACCCTTAATGACATGAGCAATATAGGTTCTAGCTACCCGTGCTCCTTTTATCGTGATGGGAAGAAGTAAACACAGTGATGATTACAGATGATGGATTACTATCATTCTGTACTTAGTGTTTCTCAAAGCTTTTCTATGTGCGTCATCCATATTACCCCATGCCATAAGGTCACAGGTTGTTAAGTTTGTGGCGTATGGTGAGTGCTCGCTGACTCTTCAAGTATTGTGGGAACTGCTTGATGATGTGGTGATAGCAATCTAGTTGGAAGAGCTGGTATTTACTGCTAATTTTCATCTCAGTGAAGTGGGGGGCATTACCAACGGGGGCATTAGTATTTTGGTTACCTCTTTATCTATTTGTATATTTAATATTCTAACAAATATTCTGCCTTACGTTTTATTTAGTTTCTTGGGAATAAAGCAATGAATTAATTAAATCTTACTATCTTAACTTGTTTCTACTATCTATGGTATGCTTCATATTATTCCAAGAAATAAATAAGATAGCTTATAAGAGTACCAACCATTTAGGAGGATATAATGTCCATTTAAGATATTTGAGGGAAAATGACACATAGATAAGCCAGGAGTAAAGGCAGTACACAAAATCTATTCCCTAAAGTCTGACACTTACCAGGACTAGTCTACCATCTGTTTTTTACACGGAAGCAATCAACAGACCCAGGGAATAGTAGCACCAGTCTTAACAGTGAAGCCTAGATGCTTCTGATCTCAATGATGTCCGTGTTTGGCCATGAGTCACTCATCCGGCTAGACGATCCTAGCACAGGAGTCACCAGGACACCTTGAGAGCAGTTGTTACATCCAGTTCAGCCACCAGATAGTTTTGTCTGCTAGATATCTACCAGCAGCACTCATCTCTCCTAATCATTTTCTCTCCTGCAACAAATGTAATGGCTTTGCAGCTGATCTTGTCATACCCATTCTCACCGCCACTTTTGCATGTTTGTGTGTTTTCTTCACTGGTAAAGTCAGTGATTTCTCTTGAAAGTGTAAAGGTGGTTACATGGGGACCTTGCTTAATACCTTCTAGAACTACATTTCTCTAATGATAAGTCTCAATATTGAACAAACGTGTTAATGTAGATGCACATGCAGTCTCTCTCTCATACACACACACACACACACACACACACACACACACACACAAACCTAATGCACTTAAGCTCTTTTAGTTGTACATTTATCTAAAAGGACTTTAGCTTAGTTTTGAAAAGTTCCTTTTTTTCTCCCAACTTGTATCCTTTGCACTCTCTTGACAGCTTTTTAAATGTTTTCTTCTATTTTACAGACATTACACAGTTAATGGAATAAATGCAGTAACATTTCATGTAAGCATCTGTCAGAACATTCATTTGCAAGATCACATTAATCTGCAAATATGCTGTACAATATATCCTTCTTTTCAATGCATAGAACAATTTTAACAAAGCTTCACTAGGTTTTCTAAGTAATGGTTTAAATTGTCAAGGATATTATTTTAACACTGTATCAACTCAGAACATCTTTCTTATTCCTCAAAACAAGCAAAATGGTTAATCTTTACTTGCAGTTTTTACCTGGCTGTATAAAATGTCCTAGTTTTATTTCACAAATATAAAATATTGAGCCCTTAAAATAACCATGTAGCCTTAAAAAATATTAGGAAACCATGCTGAGCTTGAACTCAAAGAAAATAAGCCTGACATTCTATACAAGCATAATTTATTTAACAATCAGTTTCTCCTTCTCATTATCTACTGCTTATATTATTGTGCTATAATTTAAATGTCCTACTTTGCCTCCTCTCACCTTTATAAAGTAGTCATGCTTTGAGGGAGACAGACTATAAAGTCTTTGAGCTTCTTTCAAATGATTCTATAAGGACCAGAATAAATCTATTTTTAGTCTCCACGCTGAAAAGGATATAAAGAATACAAAAGTTATTAATAATACACTGGTAGAGAAAAAATGGGAGTATTAACAATAATCATTCTAACATTATAGTCTTTATGAAAAGACAGTCACAAATAAACTCCTTTAAGGTTGTGTTCTTGTTAATGAAGGATAGTACATTATGCTTTGACAGAAGAACATTCAGGATGAAATGTCAACTTCGGCAGCATTTTTATTTTTTAAGAATAGACTAAAATGGCATTTCTTAAATCAAGGAGTGGGAACGTGTGATTCTTCTCTAGATTGAGGCTTATTATATTTTGTTCAAGAAGAGAAATGTTTCCAAAAATCTGATCCCTGGTGTATTATACAAGTTTTGTAAATTGATATCAGGCCACAATAAGTAAGATCAATAGCATTTACACTAGAAATTATCAAAAAAATGAGTAAGTGTTGGAATTTGAAAAATGTGCATGTCTTAGTTGTCAGTGTTCAAAGAATAGAACCAGTACACAATCTGAAGGGTTGCAGCAAAGGCAATTATTTGGCTATGCCAATGGTGATTATTGACAGTGATACTTATAGGTGAACAGAAGTCACTCTGTTCGTTTTTGTTTATAGAACCCTTTAGTAGGTCAGTGTCCTAAAAGAAATATCCTCAAATAAAGGGTCCAATATACACAGGAATCAGAAGGTACAGCTTCCACTGACTAAAACTTATCTGCTCTCAGAGTCATCTCAGTTAGCTATTTTATTTTTATGAGTTAAAAATTTTATTGGCTTAGGTTTGTTGTACAAAAGGAGGTTCATTGCACTCGTTAAAACCTGTATACCATGTGCTTCAATCAAATTCACCCCGTCTGTGTTAGGTTTTAAAAACATAAGCAGTCATCTAATTCTAGACTTCAGATGTACATTTTGAACTGTTTCCTCTACAGGGACAGCTCTCCAAACTTAGTTCTCAAAATATTGTATGTATATATTGTCATAAATCCTCTTTGCATTGTGGCTATTTAATTTCCCTTAGCTCCATCATGTAATTGCGTTTCTTAGCATTAATGAGAGAAGAACAATGCAAAAAACACAGATAAAGTATTTGGGATGGATGTGAGATGATTGATCACATACCATTTTTTTAAAATTTCTTAGGAAAAAAGAGTTTCCCAAAACATTTCATTAGCCAGAAACCGACCACATTCATGTAAGTCAAGAGACCCAACAGTTCTGAACAATCGAGAGAAATAGGGTCTATGGTCAGCTGTGCAGGGCGGGATCTGTGTGCTGTGGTTCCAGCTGTGCTTCTACCTTCCTCTCTGTAGGGTCCTATTCATGTTCAGGAGGTGTAAGTAATACCAGCCTGAAGGAGACTCATTAGGATTCAAAATACCTCACAATATTTTCAAGTGACAGGATCACAGTGATTGGGGTTACACAAACATAAGGAAAGGCTGGGAAATAAATGCAAGGAGGAGACATTTTTCTCTATGAGAATAATATAGGACCAAGACAAAAATGCGCTTAACGTTTGAGGAACAAATATTTACCACATCACCATTTCAATCTGCAGAAACCAAATATCTATTCCACTCTATCCCTGCTTGGGTATCATTGGGGTTTCATTGGTTTCGAGAATTTACTTTAGATACCATTATCAAGGAATCGATAGTAGTAGTGAACACTTATCTGAACTCTGTGACTCCAAGTTGGCAAGTAGCAATGAGCAGGGGTCATTTTCTAAGTGAGAGTAGATAACCAGGTTGGAGTAAAATTGAGACGATTTCAGCACAAAGCTTTTACTGACACCCTGTCATTTTTCTCCTTGATGTCTAGTGTTCTTTATTGTGTGCCTTGGATTTATCTGTTTCTTAATTGTCCTCTGCCCTGCAGAGTCTCCACTGAATCCTTGAATAATTGAAAAGCATTTATCTCCACAGTGGTTCTGCTTTGGTCACTGTGGGACTTAAACCGCTCAGCAAACTGATCATCATATTCACGTAAAGATGTCAGATTTGAAGATGGAAGGGCCCGGCATCAACCCCATGGACTCCCGTCACTTAGTTAATTACGTTAAATCATTTTTATACTGCAGTGTTTTGTATACTACTGCTAGTTATGCTAACACAGGCATTAAAATCTAACATAGATCACATTTGGTGTCACAGTCATAAGTCTTTTTACCTCCCCAAACACAAGAAAGCGCTGCTTTAACTCTTTTAAAACACTGTGCAATTAAAATAGACAAAATATTGTGAAACGTACCACTGTTGACATGATTAGAAAACAGATTAAATATCAACACTAAGAATGATGTCATCATTGGCAACATTTGTATATTAGAGTGAGAAACTACACAACATTCTAAAGACAAAAATAACCAGTTACATTTTCCTGTGAAATGTTCATTCCCAAGGACAGGGCCACCGAAGCACAGCACAATGGTGCACACTGATGGGAGACTTGAGAACGTTAACATAGTTTAGCTCCTTTTCTCTATGAAGAAACAAGGGGGATCTTAATACTGAAATATATTGTCAAGAAAAAGGGGACAATTGCAATGCACTTAACCTAGGTTGGTAAAATCGTTAAACCAGTTTTAAGCTTTGTAGACAATAATTATTTAGTGTTTATTTCCTTAACTCTTTAACATGCACACATATTAAGAATACTTTATTATGCTATCTATATTATGGTGAATGGGTCAGCTTTGATAGCCATTAGAATCTGAACTAAAATAAACTGAAATTATGACCAGATCTTCAAATATCGTGAAATATTAAGGGCAGAAAAAAACTAGTGAAGTGGGTTTTATCACATTGCTCCCACAAAATATAAACATATAAAAGCATACACAATTATAAAGGATAGGTTGACAGAACCTATTAACAGGGAAAGAATATTTTAGAGAAAATAAAATTTTATTATTGTCAAAATAGAATACACAAATATTTTCTCTCTAAAGTGCTAATTTACATATTTACATGG
The DNA here is from genome assembly GCF_000151885.1 of Dipodomys ordii. Taxonomy (NCBI): domain Eukaryota; kingdom Metazoa; phylum Chordata; class Mammalia; order Rodentia; family Heteromyidae; genus Dipodomys; species Dipodomys ordii. Next base: position 12,636,893 of record NW_012267226.1, read on the forward strand.
TTTTATGTCCAGATATATTAATATATAAAGACGATTGTACACGGATAATTTGGAATATATTTCAAAAGGTTGCAATTAAAGCTTGCATACCCTCTGTCATTTTTGTTTGGTTTTTGGCAGTCATGGGGCTTGAAACTCAGTTCCTGGGTGCTGTCCCTAAGCTTTTCTCACTGAAGGCTAGTTCTCCTTACCACTTTGAGCCACAGCACCACTTCTGACTTTCTGGTGGTTAACTGGAGTTAGGGGTCTCGACATTCCAGCCTGCCGTTGGCTTTGATTCACAATCCTCAGATCCCGGCTCCTGAGTAGCTCGGTTCCAGGTATGAGCCACTGGTAGCTGGCTTCCTCTGTCATCTTGCCATAGTTAAAGTCCTTCATAAATTGGGAATACACCGATGTCTTGCATCTTTGCCTCTACTCTATCTCAACCAAGTTCTTCCTTACTCTGTGCATCAAGAATAAACGAGCTACGCCTGCACATAAAGGCTGCCATGGGAAGACCTACAACTGCTCTTCAGTGCATCTGTGTAACCTCTCTGACATTCAGATATCTCTATGATTTATGCCCTTCTCCATGTTGCAATAGATTTCACTTACTTTGTATAGTTTCTATCTCCAACCAAGACAAACTGCATCCTTTTATGTTTTCCTAGAAGCACATTGGCATGCTTGGTTTTGTAAATTCTAGTTCCTGCAATTGCCAAGCAAGCTGCACTTTGTTCCTCCAATTCGTGAACCTTTACTCTTGCTATGAAAGCATTCTCCCTTTTCACGTACATGTTTCTATGTCCCTCGGGTATATTTTATCTTCACTTAGTTGTAGCCTATGAAAGGGTCTCAGGTAATGTTTATACATTTGTGTGTTACACTGAATATCTGTACCAATCAATGCCTATGAGGATTCTAGTTCTCTGTCATGAACAGTAAAAAAAATAAGCAAACATGTATTATTAAGCCTTTAATGAAAAACATAAAAGTAGGAGAAAGTTGATGTTGCATTTATAGAGATCAGATAAAAACCTGCTAATTTTTGCAAAATTTATGTCCACCAGATATTGTGATGATTTTAAATTCCTCATACAGACAGTACCACCACCGTCACCATAGTAACAACAACAAATACTAAGTTCAATAGTGTTGCTTAGGATAAATGTGTTCAATAACTACCTATGATCTCAGCTTCCTCAAAGAGCCACAATGTGATCTGTGATAGACACCTGGTTTTTAGTTTTATATGTAGAAATTCCTGCCGTCTCCTACTTTCTTTCCAATCTCATGTTCAGTATTCATCTAAAATAAAAGAATATATTGAAATGTTAATCAGATTTGAATGACATATCTGAAGATGATAGTTACTAAACTTTAAATATCTGAAGACAGTAGTTACTAAATTTTCACTAATGGCTTCTTGGAAGTAAGCTTGGAAAACAATCTATGGGGAAAGCAGAGAGTTTTGTGGGCCATAAACACTTTGAAAGTGAAGATGTTATGGCTCTTGTTATTTTTGTTAAAAATTCTATGCAAAATATAGTCAGTTACTGCCAAGGATATTTTCACAAAGCAGCGAGATAGGCTATGTCTACATACATCTCAATCTTCTTAGGTGTTAAAAAAGAAAAAAAGAGGAGGAGAAGGGAGAAGAGGAGGAGGAGGAGAAGGAGGAGGAGGAGGAGGAAGAGGAGGAGGAGGAGGAGGAGGAATGAATCAGAAAAGAGGATAGGGAAGGCTCAGGATAGTACTTAAACCCAAAACACTAGGATGTATTTGATTCATACGGGATACTGGGGGTGGAGGAGTGACAGCAGTATAGATCAGTCAGAAAGGTCACATGACTAGTGTTTATTTTCATTTTCCTTTTTTGGATATTTTAACCTCAACTAAGGAGCTATTAAAGTGAAATACATATTGGCCTAACATTACTACAAAGCATTTGTATTTTAACTCATACATTACTATATTTTCTTCAAAAAGACAAATTTATGTGTTTATTATCTTAATGTTGTTAAGCTATAACTTAAATTAGAGCCCAAAATAGACAACTGCTGTTTAGGGAAGTGGAAAAACCTTCCATGATCCTGGATTGGAAGAATTACCATCATGAAAATGGCAATATTGCCGGAAGCTTTTTACAAATTCAATACAATACCCATCAAAACACCAGGAACATTTTTCAATGACATAGAGAAGGCAATCCAAAAATTCATATGGGATAATAAAAGACCCAGAATAACAAAACCAATCCACAGGAAGAAAAGCATTGGAGGAGTATCAATACCAAACTTCAAACTCTATTACAAAGCCATAGTAATAAAAACAGCGTGGTCCTGGCACAAGAGTAGGACGAATTAAGAAGAGAAGACCCAGAAATGAATCCACAGACCTCTAGCCACCTATTATTTTGTAAGGGAGCCAAAACACAGGTTGGAAGAAAGAGAGCCTCTTCAACAAATGGTGCTGGCAAAATTGGCTGTACATATGCAGAAAACTGAAGCCAACTACTTATATATTACCGTGAATCAACCAATGTCACCAGAATCAATTCTGAATGGATCAAAGACCTCAATGTAAGTCCAGATATGCTATCACAGGAAGGGATAGGGGAAACACTAGGACTCCTAGGCATAGGTCAAAAGTTCCTAAGCAAAGATCACAACAAATCAAAGACTGGAAAATGAGATTGCATCAAACTGAAGAATTTCCGCATGGCAAAGAACATAGCAAGACCTATGTTTCTTTGGGCCTGGCTTACTTGACTTAATATAATTTTTTCCAAGTCTTTCCATTTCCTCACAAATGTGGCAATGTCATTCTTTCTGATGGAGGCATAGAATTCCATTGTGTATATATACCACATTTTCTTGATCCATTCATCTATTGAGGGGCATCTGAGTTGGTTCCATATCTTAGCTATGGTAAATAGTGCTGCAATAAACATTGGTGTGCTGGTAGTTTTAATATGGTCTTGTTTGTGATCATTTGGGTAAATGCCCAAAAGTGGGATTGCTGGGTCATAAGGGAGCTCTATGTGGAGTTTTTTGAGGAACCTCCATACTACTTTCCAAAGCGGATGAACAAGTTTACACTCCCACCAACAATGCAGTAGAGTTCCCTTCTGTCCACATCCCCTCCAGCATCTATTGTTCTTAGAGTTCTTGATTATAGCCATTCTAACTGGGGTGAGGTGGTATCTCAGTGTTGTTTTGATTTGCATTTCTTTTATGGCTAGGGAGGTTGAGCATTTCTTCATGTGTCTATTGACCATCCTTTCCTCTTCAGAGAAGTTTCTCTGTAAGTCCTTAGCCCACTTATTTACTGGGCAGTTCTTTCTTTGAGAATTGGTGGTGGGGGATTTAATTTTTTGAGTTCCAAGTATATTTTAGATATGAGACCCTTGTCTGTTGTATGGCTAGTGAAAATCTTCTCCCAATCCGTGGGCTTTCTATTGATCTTGCTAGCTATGTCCTTTGCCATGCAGAAGCTCTGCAATTTCATGCAATCCCATTTGTCCAACCTTTCTTTGATTTGTTGTGTTTCTGTTTCTGGGTCTCTATTAAGAAAATTTTGGCCTGTGCCAAGGAGCCATAGGGTTTCTCCTATTCCATCCTGTAATGTTTTCAGGATGCCTGCTTTGACTCCGAGGTCTTTGATCCATTTGGAGAAATAGGTCCCATGGCTTCCCTTATTTGCAATAACTAGGATATGTCTGAGACAAGCAGAAACAGATAAGTTCATGTTAGGTGAAATGAACCCCAAGATAAGGACTCAAATATTTTTTCTTTCTTGCTATTTTTTCTTACATATTTATAAGATGATTTCTTTGTTGCTTTGTTTGTACCTCCCCCACAGTATTAGCCCCTGGTTTCACTGTATTTGATGCTGGTATAATTTGGGGAGGGGAAGGGAAAAAACCAATTGTTTAAACAGGGATACAGGTGGACCCATTGCAACGAGATGTACAAGATATCATGTTGAAAAATGAACTTTACAACTTTGGTCCAGGTTGGAGGTGGGGAAGATGGGAAGGGACAGTAAGGGGAAACAAAGGAGGAGGCAACAATGCTTGATAAGAAATGTACTCATTACCTTGCTCATATAATTGTAACCCCTCTGTATGGTATTTTCACAATTTAAAAAAAGGAGGGGCTGGGAAGGTGGCTCAGTGGTAGAGTTCTTGCCTTGCATGCATGAGGCCCTGGGTTTGATTTCCCCGCACCACATAAACAAAAGGAAAAAAAGGCGGAAGTGGCACTGTGGCTCAAGTGGTAGAGCGCTAGCCTTGAGCTGAAGAGTTGAGGGACAGCGCCCAGTCCCAGAGTTCAGGCCCCACAACTGGACACCCCCCTCCAAACAAAAAGAAAAGGAAAGGAAAAGAAAACAAAGAACGTAGCAAGACAAATAGAAGTTCCCCGGAATGGGAGAAAATCTTTACTAGCTATGCATCAAAGGCCTCATATCTAAAATATACTTAGAGCTCAAAAAAATTAGCCCCTTACCCCCCCCCCGAAAATAAGCCCGCAAAGGAACAACAACCCAACAAATATATGGGCTAATGACTTAAAAAGGGACTTGTCAGAAGAAGTAAGAATAGCCAATAGTCACATGAAGAGATGTTCAACATTTCTGGCCATAAAAGAAATGCAAATCAAAACCACATTGGGATTCCACCTCATCCCAGTTAGAATGGCCATTATCAAGAAAACAAACAATAACGGATGCTGTCGGGGATGTGTTCAGAAGGGAATGCTGCTACCCTATGGGTGGGAATGTAAACTTGTTCTACCACTTGGGAAAGCAGTATGGAGGGTCCTCAAAAGACTCCACGTAGAGCTCCCCTACGACCCAGCAATCCCACTTCTGGGCATTTACCCAATAGACCACATTGTTTCCTGTACCATTTGTCTGTATGTAAGTTTATCTTTGGGGGAGGGTAAGGGAGAGGACAGAAATGGTGGGACCAAGGGTGAATAAATGCAGTAGTGATACTCACCAGGCATTAATTTGAAAATGCACTGTACAGCTCATGGGGTCGGTCAGGAGAGAAGAACTGGAAGAACACTGGGGAAGAGCTGACACTGTTCATTATGTGACAAGTAACTGTACATCACCTTTACAATAACAACAACAACAACAAAGACAACTGATGCAAAACACACACTTGGCTGTTGCTCTGTGTATATGTCTATATGGCATATACAAATTATATGCCATGTGTATACATGTTTGTTATATAATTATATTATTTCTAATATTTACATATATGTACTTATATATAAATACATCACCTTCAGAGGACAGGCTATAATCCAGGAAGACCTTAATTTTGTAGGGATTGGGATGGAGCCCAGAACCTCTCATATATATAGACAGGTCTTTGACACGAGGCTTTATCCACAGGCCCAGAGAAATGTTGCTTTTTACCTGACTTCTCCTTTTCTAACTGTACCACTAGGCTTTGTAAAAGATGTATTTTGTGAAGTTAATTGTTTCATCAGTTCTTTACCAATTGCCTATGAATCAAGTAAGTAGGTTGGCCTGTGACTTACTGCAAGAAATACCATTAAAAGGTTTGAGGGGCAATATAGAACTCAATCTCCATTTTTTGTTTTCTTTTTTTTGTTTTCTTTCTTTTTTGGGGGGGGGTCCAGTCATGGGGCCTAAACTCTGGGCCTGGGCGCTGTCCCTCAGCTCTTCAGCAAGGCTAGCGCTCTACCACTTGAGCCACAGTGCCACTTCCGGTTTTCTTTTTTTTGCTTATGTGGTGCTGAGGAATCGAACCCAGGGCCTCATGCATGCAAGGCAAGCACTCTACCACTGAGCCACTTTCCCAACCCCCTCAATCTCCATCTTTTGTCTCTTATGAATTTATGTAGCTTTTTAAAAAAAATGACTGCTCTGTGCCAAGCTCTTGGGAATCTGGTTTGTTCAAACTCTTGAGCTTTATTGGTTACTGATCTCCACCCTAATTTCTATCTTTGGCTACTTATTATTCTTCTAACACACCTTTATCACCTCCCTGAGCTATTTCCTTAGCTAATGAAAACTTGGCAGTCTTTTGTGATCCAGTTCAAATATCAATTTCACCATGACCACTTCTGTCCAAAAATAGGTGCTAAGGTGAGGAGCTAACCCCAGGAGGAGAGCAGACTCCTGTTGAATATAACATGCTGTGAGAGAGATCACATTAAGATATTACCAGAAAACTTTGTCTTTGTGTTTGTGCACATATGTCTTTGTATCCTTCGATGGTTAAGCAAGGCCCTTCTCCAGTCCCTCCTGTACCAAGATCCATAGGATCTGATCTAGAACAGGGTGAGCACATGAATGGATGCGAGAGCAACACTGCCAAGTTCTACTCAGTGACCTGTTCCAAGTGTGGTGACTCTGCAGAGGAATGAGCAACATAAAACAAGAAAAGTAATCTTTTCAGGTGTAATGAGGACTCTGTAGTCCTGGGAGAGAGATAATTTATCAGCATTAAAGTCACGCACGATGTCAATCAGTTGCATGGAGAGACCGTGTGAGGTAGATAGATGACAAAAGATTAATCAAGCAACTGCTATAGGGCAAGATTAGTGTGCTGATTTCAAGCAAGGCTGACAGACAGATAAAAAGGTAACACAGCACACAGTGTGAGGCGATAGGGTATTGGTGCTTTTGCAGGGAAGTGACAGCCCCAGAAAAAAGAAACCATTAGCTCAACTGGAAAAAAAAAAAACCTGTGCATTGCAAAAACAGGCCCTTACAAGAAATAATTTAGTAATACATGCACAGCTAAATCTATTAAATTGTTTCTGCCGTCTGAATAATGCACTGGCATCTCCAAGAACAAAATATCTAACGCAATAGTATCTTGAATGCCTGTGAGTAGTCAGGGTTTTCCAGGAACTGGAAAAGTAACAATAATAGATCTAGGTTTCCTGTAATCATGGGTAGCTGAAACCTAAAATATGGTATCAAGAACTCAGTTGTCCTTAGAGAATAAGGTTGCATTTAATACTGTATATAAATGCATTTTGCTTGATAGTGGGAGCCAAATGTCTTGTGAGCGAATGAGATGAAAATGAATCCTGTAGCACTGGATTTAATTAAGAGTCATCATTGTGAATTCACTTTTAGCTGAAAACACACAGATGGGGAAATCACAGTTGGAAAGCATACTTTGCACCCAGACAACTGTGTATATACCTCCTTCTAAGCTTTGATCATATTTTTGCAACTTTTTTTTTGTCGGTCGTGGGGGTTGAACTCTGGGCCTGGGCAGTGTCCCTGAGCTCTTTAGCTCAAGGTTGGTGCTCTGCCACTTGAGCCACAATGCCACTTCTGGTTTTCTGGTGGTTAATTGGAAGTAAGAGTCTCATGGACTTTCTTACCCAGGCTGGTTTTAAATGGGGATCCTCAGATCTCAGTCTCCTGAGTAACTAGGATTACAGGCATAAGCCACCAGTGCCCAGCACAACTCTTTATTAATATGAATTGCTTCCTCTGTGTCACAACTGTTCTAAACATTTACATATATTCTGTTAGAAAAGTTGGGCAACATATCTATGATAATAGCCATGGAATGGTGAGGTCTCTTATCCAGGCTAGATAAGACACTGAGCACACCCATGTAGACCTTTCCAAGTGCCGTGTGTTTTCCTACTCTTCTATTTGGCTTCTAGACCCCTGGCTGTCCATAAACTAATCAGCACAGAAAAACAGCAGAACCTCTCACACCAGACAACCCAATTTCTACTCCTTGGCTTCATTTCCTAATAACACAATCTTGAGTGTGAATTTTAACTTGTAAATGAGTTTTCTAATTAATGGCATGGTATCAAAAGCGTTCTATAAATCAAATAGGATATGTAAGGCCTGAGCACAAAACCTGGCCCCTTCCTGAGCACTCATAAACTAAGCATGAATAATCTTCTAATAGCAGAGATTTTGTTGTACCAATCTGTTGGAAGTATTTGGAGTCAGTACACATGGTAGATGCTCAAAATATAACTATTATATATATGTGTGTATGAGAGAGAGACTCAGAGTACATGGGGATGTTAATGAAAAATGAAAATTAAAAAAGAGACTAGTATGCTAAAAGTATATGTAGTTCTGTTATCTGTTGTCATATTGTTCTAGATGTGATCACTGGATAAAAAATAAAACATATGCCAGGCACAGGTGGCTCACACCTGTAATCCTAGCTCTTTGGAGGCTGAGATCTGAGGATCCCAGTTCAAAGCCAGCCTGGGCAGGAAAGTCCATGAAACTCTTATCTCCAATAAATTACCCTCATCCCACCCAAAAAAGCTGAAAGTGGAGCTGTGGCTCCAGTGGTTGAGCAGTAGCCTTGAGCAAAAGAAGCTTGGGATAGCACCCAGGCCCTGAGTTCAAGCCCTAGGTCCTGCAAAAAATAAAAAATATAATAAAACTTGTACTACAGCTATACCAGTGATAATGTTATAATGCACAAAAGCCCCAACCTTTCAATTTTGAGAAGAAGGAAAGTTAAGAATTACATCTAGGCAGCAGCCCGGACCTCACTAGCTACTTGAGTAGATGAGTTTAACAGTTTAGTGGGTTTTCAAATTTTAATTTAATTTGAATTCAACTTAAATTTTATGTGGCCCATTTTTATTACCTTCTCATAATAGAAACAGAATGTTATTATTTGCAGCCCTGGTTTTCACCCAGACAGAAACATAAAAAGGAAAACATTTTCAATCCCACTTGACATGCAAGACTGAAACCTCCTGAGCTAAAATGACAAGCATATGATTTGTGAAATCCAATTACTCACAATTAGGTTGTTTTTGTCATCACAATCTGTGGTGAAATGTAACAGGAAAGTGGATAGATAAATAACAAAAGATGTGATTTTTTTTTAAAAAGCAACATTCACAACTTAAGAATTGAAAAGCAGCCGGAGATTTGTAACAAGAATTCTGAAGCGTCATCTACAAACTATAGTTAATTAGAATTACATAATCAGAGGAGACATGTGACAAACCCTGCTATGAACTTTGCGTCGCAGTAATCACTTCCACAGATGGCTTCAAATCTTTGGAGTAAATAAGTGGAAGTGGTACTCTTGTGTCATTCCTACAGTTCCTACAGTTGTGGAATTTCCCGAGAGTTTTTCCATAATAGCTATACTAATTCAGATTCCCATCGCCAGTGTACAGGGCTCCCTTCGCTCTATATTCTTGTCAATCCAAAATCACCAGGAGATGTCTAGCACACAGACACACATAGCTAGCTCTCTGTCTGTCTGTCTCTCTCTCTTTGTCTCTCTGTCTCTGTCTGTCTGTCTGTCTGTCTCTCTCTCTCTCTCTCACACACACACAAATGGTACCAGAGGTGATGGATATTTTAATCATCTAGATTTAATCATTCCATATAGCATTCATAAATCAGGACATCCCTTTTCACCCCATAATTACATGTGCCTAGAATTCGTCAGTTTACAACTTAAATTTTTACTTAAACACCACAACTTTTTTCAAAAAGGCAGCTTGAAAGAAGCAATGGTAATACATATTCCGAAAACGTCTTTACCAGGTAGGATTTTTACAAGAATTTCACACTACTCCATTCTTCTCCCCTCCCCAAACATTAGAAACGTGGACAGTTGCTTCGTTCTTCTTAAAAGTTAACCTTATATTCCCTCACCATGAGGGGAAATCTACACGTTTTAAAACCTCCCATTGGTGAATAGGAAACTTTAAAATATTTGAGGATTCCTGTCCCAGACTACTATGGGTACTTCAGTCCGTTCCTAAAGGGGTGGAGGACCAGCCTCTATCCATGACCTGCAGGTGAACTGATGCTCTTAAAGGTGCCTCTGGGGAGAACACATTAGCTCCAGAACTTTCTAGGCTAATTCCTATCCACTTGCTTCTGCACAGTCCAAACATCTTACTAACATCACCAATAAAGTGCATGCACCCTCCGGGGGATGGGGGGACAAGGTGCATGACAGCGTCCCAGCCAGAAGTCACAGGTGTGCAAAACACTCCCATTTCCTCATGCAAGGACTACCCTTGTCCTCCATTTGCCCTTGAACTTTGACCCTCCTGCTCCAGTAGTGGCCCATGCCCAGAGGAAGGGGTGCAGGGTGCCTGGGAAGCAAGAAGCGATCCATCCTCACTCTTCTTCCCTTAACCAAGTTCTTGTCCCTACCTGCCTTCTGCCTCCCGCTTTTCTCTCCCCGTCTTTCCCCCTCCTCTTCATCACCCTTAACTTTGTGTGCTGTTGACCCCAACCTTCTCCTCTTTGCCCTGTGTCCTAGGATATTTAAACTTCTCTGGCGCTTTCCCCCGGCTTCGTCTCCTCTGATTCTTTCCCCGGGGTCCCTGGGCGGTTCGACCTTGCCGGAGCTGCCCTTTGCCCCGGGCTGTCCCGCTCGCTGGCTGGGTGCCTGCCCCGGATCCGTTCCGGGCGCCGGCGCTCCGCGTTCCCGGGCTGCGGGGCGGCCGAGGAGGCTCTGCGGCAGCGCGGAGCC
>NW_012267226.1:12648098-12721601 GCF_000151885.1 Dipodomys ordii
GTGTGTGTGTGTGTGTGTGTGCGGGAAAGCGAGCGAGGGGCGAGCGAGGCACCGACAGAGCGCATGTCTCGTCCCCGCCGGCAGCCACTCGCCGTCCACCACCATCTTCTGCATGTGCCACATTTGCAGCCGGACCGAGACTCCGTCTCCCAGGGCTATGGAGACTGCGGGAAAAGCCTGGCCGCCGCGCGCCCGGGGCTGCTGAGGGCAAGCGCCGCGCTCGCCCAGCCCGCGCTCTCCTCCCGCCTCCCGTGCGATCCCTATTATTATTGTTGTTGTTGTTATTTAATTTTAGCGCCAGCGTCTCCCATGCCTGGGCCGAGCCCCCTTTAGGAAGAGTGTGAGAGCGAGCGGGCGAGAGAGAGCGAGAGAGCGCGCGCCAGGGAGAGGAGAGCAGGAAGATGAGGATTATTTGCAGACAAATTGTCTTGTTGTTTTCTGGATTCTGGGGACTCGTCATGGGAGCCTTTCCAAGCAGCGTCCAAATAGGTAAGCGCCGCGGGGCCCCCGCAGACCTCCCAAAGTGAGTTCCCGGAGTTGCCGGCGAGCTCCCGGGGCTCGCTTCCCTCCCGGCCGCGGCCCTTCCTCCTCCGCCTCCCCGCGCCCGGGGAGGCAGCCTCCGCGGCCGAGCCTCCGCCGGCGGCGTGCCCGCGGGACGACCGCCCGCCCAGCCGGTCCCCTCCAGCCCCCAGCCCCGGGTCCACCTTGGATCTGACTCGGTTAAGTCGGGTTGCAGGGAGTGGGGTGGGGTGGGGTGGGGGGTCCCCCCTGGGGGAGGGGTGTCTGTGTATTTCATACGATTCACCTGATGCTGGACGCAGCCGCCTCCATCCGAGTACTGAAGGACACTGGCTTTTTATTTTATGTTATTGTTTAACCGTTTCCACCGCACCGGGTGCCTTTCCCGGCTGTGGCTTAGCCCATGGCAAAGTTCGATGCCTCTCTGATCTCTCTCTGTCTCTCTCTGTCTCTCTCTGTCTCTCTCTCCGATCTCTCTCTCTCCCTCTCTCCTCTCTCTCGTGTGGCTTTGTTTCCTTCTTCACGACAGCTCTTGCCTGGCTAGCTGCCTCCCCTCCCCAGCCACCAGCCCCAGGTCCTGGGCTCTGCTGGCTCGGCTGGCTCGGCTGCTCTCCTGGCTTTTCATGGGACGCAGCTATTGAATTTCTTCCAGCCCAGCCTCAGTGCTGCATCGTTTCTCATGGAAGGTGCAGCCAGCCCCCGAGCTCAGGAGACTGAAGGGCCACGACCAGCAGAATCACAAAGTTCATCTCTCTCTAGAGCCCTGGCTCTTGGCCAGGACGCCCCTGCATTCCTCCAGCCCTGTGTTTCCATGTACATCCCCCCCTCCCCCGTGTGCATCTGCCTGCTCTTCTGAAAGAGAGAGAACCCCAGAGCTCCCGGTGTGACCATGTTGGGAATCCTGGGGTGGACAAGTGACAGAAGGTAAAACCCACGCTCGGTGTGCTCAGAGGTCACTGTGATCATGACACATCGGGGCCAGGAGAAAAGCAGAGCTGTCGTCCAGAACCAAAACACCGAGCATGCCTCTTAGGGACTAGTCTCCCCAAAATGTGCCAGGGATCGCCCCTTCACTGTACGGTGCTTGTGAGTAGACTTGACAGTGCTTCAGATATTGACGAGAGGGGCCACTGAATGCGTTCCTCTCTGTTTGCCATAGGTGGTCTCTTCATCCGAAACACAGATCAGGAATACACTGCTTTTCGATTAGCAATTTTTCTTCATAACACCAGCCCCAATGCGTCAGAAGCTCCTTTTAATTTGGTACCTCACGTGGACAACATCGAGACAGCCAACAGTTTTGCCGTGACAAATGCCTGTAAGTAAAAAAGCTAAGTTACATGGCTAAATGAGAAGAGACCTGAAATGAGGTATTGCCGTCCCTTTGCGCTCTTTTATTGTGGTTTTGTGAAAGAATGTCACGATTCCCACAGTTGGCTGCTTGCAGAGGAAAATCAGAGTTAAGGGAAGATTTCATCTGGGATTATTTAGTTCTTCTCTCCTTTCATTCCTCCCTACCTTCTTCTTTCTTCATTTCTTGTATGGAAAATACAACTTCATTTCCCCTTCAGTGCTATTCCTATCATGTAAATGTCAGTTTAGTGACATGTACTTAATCTAGTTTTTGTGTTCCCTTCCTTTAGTTTTTTTCTCTTGTTTTGTTTTTTAAATTCTCTTCCTTTGGTTTTTTTCTTTGCTGGTCACTTGAGTAAACCCAAGTTTTCTTGCACAGAGGGGCAGCTGCTCTTTTCCCCATGAAGGTGTAGGTGACAGAAGGAAGGCTTGCATGCTGGGGAGAGATGGGAGTGCTGGGGTGGAGGTGTCTGTTTGAGTCGGTTGATGCCTCTGGTCTAGTGATGTCACTGGAGTCTGCCCCACTCCTATGTTCTGGGCACTCCTATGTTCTGGGTTGTAAATGTCTCTGCCTATCGCGCAATGCATATATCCTGTGGCTGTAATGCCATGAATTGTACCTTGATGCCAAATCAACTTAGTCTCAGATCCACCTGAACTCACAAACCAGCCCAGCTGGATCTGCTCTCTCCACAATGAAGTGAAGTGAGTGACCTCACGTAATGTTCAAAGGAAATGGTGGCACCGTGTTCCCACACAGGATTCTGGGTCATTTCACTTAAGGAAGCACATGGGTTAATTCACAACATGCAATAATCTAACAGCTGGCCAGTGGGTAGCGTTCTACTGCCTTTTCATTCTAGGAGGAAATGTGTATTTTGAATGTTTCCTCTGATTGATGTGCTCGTTTACCACTATTTCATAATTCTAGAGGAAGAATGGCTCTAGCTGATCTAAGATGTACTGGGAGTGTTTCCATATAAAATTTCCCATGATTTCACAAGAAGGATAAAATGTTTAAACTGAATCATAGATCGTTTTTATGATGACAAGTTGGCACATCTTTCCATTTTAAAAGAATCCTCTTATACAAGAAAGTATACTGAACAAAGAAGCAAGTGATATAGAAAGCAAAGGGTTTGTAACTGATTTGAAGGTTTCTCTTTCACTAGCAAATATTTTCATTTGCATTTGTGTGTGGTTAACTTATTTAAGACATACTGTGATCACTTTTTCTTGGTTTGGGGGTGGTCTGTTTACTACTTTATTAGAACTGATCTCATAAGAGGTTGGAGCATTGGACAGTTGTGTAAAATCTCACATTTACATTACTTTTCATGGATGTGCTAGTTCCTAAGAAGACTACTTCATTTAAAAAAAAAACACTTATTTCATTAACTGAGGGAATTAGCATTACATCAAAGCAGAAAGCTATTATTTTTAAGCCAGAAATACATATGTTTGAGTTATGCTTGTAAATAGACATTTTTTTGCAAATTTTGTTATTAGTATTATACATCTAGAATTAAAAAGGGATGTCAGCAGGTCCAATAGTTCCATAAGTGTTCTCCTTAACACATGAATATTATTTGTTTATTTAAATACTTTTCATGTGTTCAAGATTCTGTTGATATAAACATTACTAGCTTTAAAAGTAATCCATACTCTCTACATGAAGGTACTATATCAACAGTAGATTACTTTTAAAGTAATGAATGATTTTCTTAAAAGTGATAGCTACATTAGTTTGATTTTTGTATGGTTTTCACAAATTAAGACCTTAAAACTGTGAAAAGTTTGCACAGTGGTTTCCACCTACGTAAGGTATGAAGTGCCAATCCTTTCTTCGTCCTTATAATTAACCTCATTTGGGATCAACTTAGTGACTACTATTTTATTTGTATAAAAAATTATGTACGAATCCTGTGTAAATATGAGATAGTGGTGAGAAGTCGCATACAGAATCTGGAGGAAAAAGTATGAAATAGAGTGGATGCTACTATTTAATACATTAAGAGTGGGGAAACCAAAAGCAGGCTTTATTCTGTTTGTTTTGGCGATGTACTTTTTTTTTTGCCATCGTATGCAATTGATGTAGGGGTTTAAAAATACTCCTAAACAGCAAAATGTAAATAAGGGAAAATATTTTCTAGTGGGGAAAAAGACAATTATTTTGACAAATGACTATGCCAAATATCCTTAAGGCAAACCTGAGCTGAATTTGAGAGTATGGGTCAGCTGATTGGTGGCTGTTGAATGAATTGACCAAAAACAGATGCACATGTGATTTTTCCAGTCTAGTTAAAGGTGAAATGTAAGCAAGAAGTATAGGCTGACCTCATACATCAAGCTCTTGCCTTTGGCTACAAAAGGGTAAACACAATTTTTTTTTCTCCCTGTGATACAGACTGGATTTTCAAATGTGTCATGTTGGATTGCAATGTAGGGCACTGGATTTCTTTTAACTCAGTATAAATAAGGGTCATTAAAGAGGGTGTTTTCAGCGTTTATGGAACACACCCCTCCTACTAAAGCAGTGTATTCATGGGCAGATATAATTTAAAACTTTATTTTGCTCAAGATAACAATAGTATCTACAAATACTGTGGGCAACTAAACTCATCTTTGTATAGCATTTATGTACACCTAAGTGATCTGGTTATCTCAAAACCTGTATTTTTAATGTAAATCTCTAGTCCTTGGAAGGACACCTATTTTGGCTTTACAGTTTTTCCAGAAAGCATTACTTACTTTTTTTTGTAGCTATTTACATGGTTGGAAAGTTACACTTTGCTAGATATAAAAGAGAAATTAGAAGAAATATAGATAATACTTAGGACCTCTTTCAATAAAAAATGTGTAATAAAAAGCCCTTGAAGTAAAATTTCAAATGTAATTAGATACACACATTTCTTTGTTCGGATGTATACAGAGTATACGGGATGATAAAAAATTAACATTGGAAACACACAAATTCCATATGGATAATATTCTTTAGTAAAAATACCATCATTTCAGGTAGATATTAAAATAGTTATCTTTGAAAACAAGCATGTAAATTAAGTCAAAAAATGCCTTTTATAGAACATTTGAGGCAGCCAAAAATAGGCTAATTTTCAAAATATTTTTCCAATAGTTACTAGCTGGAGATTTGGCTAAAGGATATAATAGGTTAAGTTTTAACAAATGTAGTAACCAAAGTAGTCTATCAAGAAATTTTCTATATGAAAATAGTACTTGAGACATTACTCTTACTAGTTTAATTCATCTACATTAAAACTCCCTATCAAGGCAGCCTCTGTTCAATATAGTCACAGATACTCAGTTTCTAAAATAAGCCTTTCAGTTTTCTTCCAGCCAGGTGGAAGTATGTAATGAAACATTTCAAGTATGCATATATTGTTATCTTGATGAAATATGAAAGATTTTTATAGAATATTTCCCACCTTTTTAATTTTTATGGAAGAACCAGTTGGTTAATTAATTTCGTGCTGGCCCTGAGGCTTGAATTCAGGGCCTGGGTGCTATTCCTAGCTTTTTTTTTTTTTTTTTTTGTCAGTGGTGAGGCTTGAACTCTGGGCCTGGGCACTGTCCCTGAGCTCTTCAGCTCAAAGTGTTTGCTCAAGGTACATGTGCTCTGTCACTTTCTACCACTTGAGCCACAACACCATGTCCGACTTCTGTTTTTTTGTGGTTAATTGGAGAAAAGAGTCTTATGGACTTTCCTGCCTCAGCTGACTTCAAACTTTGATCCTCAAATCTAGAATAACTGGCATGAGCCACCAGCCAGCGCTTGGCTCCTTTTTTTAGTTATGAATATGTTTATCTTGCTCTCCTCTTTTGTCAAAATTTTTTCGGTTGTCCAACAGATGATTGAGAAGTTGCAACAATCACAAATGGATTATGTAGCATACTCTAGTAAACATCAAAAGCCTTTTTATTCTTTTAAGATAAATATTACTTCTGTTTGTGGCCAATTTACTTTTCAACCCTAAATATCCAAGATGTACATGTAGTTTGGCATGTAAAGTAGATTTGTTTAGTTAACTTAAACACACAGAGAGTGTGACATATGAAACAAGACCTTCAGGGAGGTATGTAACCCAAACACACCAAACTTACCCAATAACTTGGCAGTTTGGGTCTAACTAACACTGTTAACATATTGTACATTTTCCCTTTCAGAAACATGCATCCCGAAAAAGCATTCTACAAGTTTACATGAGGCATTTATTATTCCTAAACATGATAAAGATAAAATTCTGACTGTAAAGAGTGAAAATAGTCGGGCGCCGGTGGCTTACACCTGTAATCCTAGCTACACAGGAGGCTGAGATCTGAGGATCACAGTTCAAAGCCAGTCAGGGCAGGAAAGTCCAGGAGACTCTTATCTCCAATAAACTATTCAGAAAAATCTGGAAGTGGCCCTGTTGCTCAAGTGAAAGAGCACTAGCCTTGAGCAAAAGAAGCTCAGGGACAGCACCTCAGGCCCAGAGTTCAAACCCCAAGACTGGCAAAAAAAACCCCAAAACCCACAAAATCACAAAAAGTAAAAATACCTTAGAATTAAGAATCATTTTGCTTACTTTTAGGAACATGAGTGATGTGATTCTATTGTGCCTCTTATTAAGCTTTCTTAATTTGAACTGATTGCAAAAGTCTATTCTGGTTTGAAATAATTCTTTAGTTTTAACATTTTTTTAATCTCTTGCCCATAATTATCTACTTTGAGGTTAATGACAGAGATCTGAGTCATATTCCGATGGATTATCCATCTATTAAATCATAGGAAGGGCCAAAATTTCCATTGATAAATCTCTCAGGTGTCACAGGATTAAGCTTTCATAAAACTGTCAGAAACATTCTTTACTTATTTTCCATTCTGGATTCTTCCAAAGGTTTTTATTTCCCAAGGAGGAAGCATTTTAATTCCTGCTGTTGTGAAAAGTCTGTATCTTCATCTTTATCCATCCATCTTAACAATTTATCATCTATCTATACATATATATATATATATATATATATTTACAATTAATGTTGTTGTTAGGGATTTTACAATGAAGAATGAACATAATATGTCTTACACCTTATGAAATACATAGATTTTTTATAGCTTTCATCTGTATGATTTTATTTGACCTCAAGCTGAGCTTACAGTGAGGTAGTCTGAGAAAATGGTACTGTATTTTGTAATTTGGTATATTTTGGCACAAAGAAGTTAGTTTATTTTCAGGATAAACTAACTTATAGTTATATAAACTAACTTATAGTTAATTTGCAGAATAAACTAACTTATAGTTCCAGACTATAAAACCTGAGCTTGAACCAGGTCCTCTAACTAACATCACAGTGCTTTTGTTTAACAGTGGGTGGCAAGGGTATGGAAATACCCATTTGTAGTGAGATTGCTTGAATTACAAAAGAAAAGAGAATTGTCATTTATCTTTTCTCTAATTACAAGTTTTGAAGAAAATAGGACAAGACAGTTCTGGGCAATTTGTTCATTAATCACATGATGGTGAATGATAACAAGGAAGGCCGAAGTCATTATGTGAGAATCATCCATTCATTCATTAGACTGGATAATAGTAGAACCATGGATTCCCTAAACATACTTATGAAACAGCTTTCCTGAGGACTTGTGTGAGACATTGGGAACATAAAACCTGTAAGAGTACCTGCTCCTCTTGGTGAGCTCAGTGGGAAAGGGCCAGGTCCCATTGCAGATTGCAGTTCATGAAGATAAGTGCATGAAAAGGAAAACAAGAAGCTATGATTGAGAGAAATACAGGAAGGGTAATAATACCTGGTGTGTCATTCTGTAATATGTCCTGATATGAAAGCTCTAGTTGGGTCATTTGAAGGAGGAGGAAGAGGAAAGAGGTGATGGATGGCCAAAGATGTGGTGCATGAGGCCGCATCTAGGGCATGGGGAGGCAGGTGCATTCATTCAAGCTACTGGATCTAGTTAATTCTGGCTGTGGTATAGAGTATGAGGAGGAGAGTTATGCTAAGAGATGAAGATAAGTTAGTGTTTGAGAAGTACTATAGGATTTTATCCTTGCAACCAATCAGGAGCTTTTCTATAAACTCCATCTAGCTTCTTCCCTGAGAGGAAGCGCAATCAATTTGTCCTCACTGGAAAAATCCTTGGCCTGGGCCTTTGCCCACGCTGTCATCTTATTTTTAATTCTTCTGTTAGCTTCAGAGGGCCACATATTCTGCATCAGCTCCTTCTATTTTTATCACTATTTAACTTTTCCCTTACAATCGGCACTCCTGGAGCACCTTGCTCTTGAAGGTCATCGGTGACTTAGAAATTAGTAAATCCAATTGTAGGGGCTTAGTCTTCAGGGCCTCTGAAGAGCTTGTATGATTTCACATTGCTTGCAACAATGTTCTCCGAAATGCATGCATTCTGTAATTATAATAGTATTGATAACAGCTACTATTAGTACATTGCTGACCGTATACCCTGGTTCAGGGTTTCATTGGTTGGCAGTGGTTTTTTAAAATTTTTTTATTATTAAGCAATTGTGCAAAAAGGGTACAATTCTATAAGTCCGGTTATGAGGACAATGCTTTTTGACCGCTGTTACCTCTTCCATTATTCGTCCCTATCCCCCCCCATTCCTATCCTCAAGTAATAGTTACATAATTACACTTCTCACCCATCCTCCCTCTATTCCTGTCCTTCCCTTGCCCTTCCCCGTAAAAACATATTTCCACTCTTTGTTACTCATTTTGGCAAGCAGTATATTAGATTTTCAGATGAGTTACACCTTTAGTCAGTTGGTTTAGTCAGTTGGTTTATGTGTATACGCACAGATACACAACTCTATATGTTATCATGAAGTTTGTATTTTAGCTCTAGCTTCTACAAATGTGAGAGAAAACGTGCTGTTTGTCTCTCTGAGCCTGGCTTAATTTTTTTTCTGCAAATAACATCTAATCTTTCTAATGGATGAGTAAAATTCCATAATATGTATGTACCATGTTTTCTCATCCGCTCATCAGTTGTAGGGCTTGTGGGCTATTTCCATAACTTGGTTGGTGCGAATAGAACAGCAATGAACACGGGTGTGCACGTGTCTTTACCTGACTTACAATTCTCTGGGTAGATGCCGCAGAGTAGTATGGTTGGATCATGGGATAGTCCTATGTTTAGTTTTCTGAGGAATCTCTAGACCACCTTCTGAGTAGTTGTGCTAGTTTACACTCCCATCAACAGTGTTAGAGGATTCCTTTCTCCTCACATCCCTGCTAGCTTTCTTATTATTTGTGTTCTTGATGCTGGCCAATCTTACTGGGGTGAGATGCAATTTTAATGTTGTTTTTATTTGCCTCACCTTTATGGCCAGGGATGTTGTACCTCAATTTTTGTACAAATCTGTAAAAAGTAGGCATTATTTTTATCTTTTTATAGGCAGAGAAGCTGAAGATCCACATAGCTCAGAAAATTTGCCTCTGACCACAAAAGTATCCACAGCATCTGGGTCGTAGAGTCAGCCTCAGATCTTAAAGTCAGTTCTCTAAAACATTGGACTTTTCACCTCCTGCCCATATGGTAGTATCATGATTAGTAGGTCCCTACAACATGTACATCACTTGGTATGACTATAGCTAAGGGGCCCTCAATTTAAGTATCAAGATGTTTATCTCAAAGCTACCTGACTAACAACTTTCATTTACTCCCAATGAATCTGTATAGCATTTCACACTGGAAAATTACTCTTCTTTGAGATTTGAAATTCAGCACAACATTAAAGGATTCTAAAGGGAGACATTCTCAGTGCTTTAGATTGCCAACTTCATGTCATAAATACCCGGATGTGTAAAAGACAACTAACTAACTCCTAACTGTTAGGCACACAGTGCTGGATGCTCTACTACTTGGCCAGCATACTAAATTTTATGGGAGAATTTTTCGATTTCAGAATTACTGCACAAATTAAACACTGTTTTCCCTGAGAAAATGGTGGTAAAATGGGCTTAGCTGTAAGGTGATTTCTTTCATGGTTTCCTTGACATCATTTTGGATTCTAGACTGTCGGAAAGCATCAAGATTAAGTCAAAATTCTTCCTGTTTTTATAGCAACACTGCTTGCCTCTGATTTAATGAAACTGCCATATTGTCAGTAAATGTAAAATAAAGTATAAATAATTTAAGAGTTAGACCTCTTTTTTCATAATCTACCATATGTCTCCAGGTAAAGCGAAAGTCATACAGTCACTGCAGTCAGTGTTTGCTTACTTTTATTATGTGTTTGCTCATATTTATCACATATGTGCATTTTCCAATACGCAGTTTTTCATCACTAAATTTAAATATAGTATGCTGTAAGCTGATTGTTTTTCATATTTTATTGTATAAAGTACACACTTCTTCACATTTTAAATAACTCAGAATAATTTTAAATAATCCCTAGAAGAAAATATTTTTAAATCCCACCACTTGGACTTAATGAGAATAACAGTTTGCTGTAAATCTTTCCAGACATCTTTTTTTTCCTGTACAGACTAGAGAGAGAAAGTATAACCAAAGCAATATTCTATTATGTATCTGATATGTAAATATCACTCTATAATTTTAATGACGTATTTCTCTTAATAATAATTTTTATAAACTGACAG
Organism: Dipodomys ordii; assembly: GCF_000151885.1. Taxonomy (NCBI): domain Eukaryota; kingdom Metazoa; phylum Chordata; class Mammalia; order Rodentia; family Heteromyidae; genus Dipodomys; species Dipodomys ordii. The sequence goes on from NW_012267226.1 coordinate 12,658,605, forward strand.
AAAATACTATTTCATATTCTTCTACTGCTATATAATATAACATGCCATTTGAGGGGTTTTAGGTGCTAGATCAACATTTGTTGTTTCTACATCTTTTTTCAATGATGGGTATTAAACCCAAGGCCATATGTGTACTAGGCAAGCACTTACCCCTAACCTATATCCTCAGCCTTTTTTTTTTTCATTTTTTTAATTGTGAAAATACTGTACAGAGGGGTTACAATTACATGGGCAAGATAATGAGTACATTTCTTATCAAGCATTGTAGCCTCCTCCTTTGTTTCCCCTTCCCATCCCTTCCCAGCCTCCCCCCGCCCCCCAACCCTCCCCCCCCAAAGTTGTAAAGTTAGTTTTCGACATGACAACTTGTACTTCTCATTGTTGTAACGGGTCCAAGAGATTGAGTTTCCCTTTGTAGCTTCAGCTGGTCCTGAACTCATGATCCTCATGCCTCTTCCGCTCCAGTGCTAGGGTTACATACGGCTCCTAATCACTATAGCTGGCTCACATTTTTAGCATTGCAAATAGCAGTAAAACTTTTTGTGTACCTGCAAGTACTCATGTGGAATCATCAACCCTCAGGGATAAATTTCTATATGACATGATGTAGATTTGGGCTTTTAATTGATTTTTTTATATCTTCTTCTGAAAAAAATGCCACCTAAAATCTGTAAACACCAGTATGTGATAATAATCATTTCTCTATGACCTGCCAACACTGGCCATTATCAGTCTCTTGAATCTTTACTTGCCTGTGATTGGTGAAAATGGCATCTAATTGCTGTTTTAATTTACATGTTTTTGATTAATAGTGAGACTGAGAAAATTGTCCAGTGTTAATAAGGGCTGTGTACTCTTCTCTTGCCAGTCTACTTGCTCCTTTATTTATGGGAGTAGTTTATGTATCTAGAGGTTAACTTTATCCTATCTGTTACAGATGCATTTTTCCACTTCTGGCTTCCAGCAGCATCGTTTGTGATGTCGTTTACCATATAGATATGGAAATTCATAATTAGTCAAGTATGTGACTCATTGTTTTTGTGCTTTCTGAGTTTGGCTACATGATTTACAAACATCCCTATCTTATATAGAAATACCATTGCATATTTTCTAGTGCCTTTGTGGCTTTAACCTTTGTGGTTTATATTTGTGACCCTAAATCTTCTAGAATTTCTTTTGTATGGAATCAGCATTCCTTTTTATCCTGCACCGTGTGTTTGAGTAATCTATCCTTTTGAAAATCCGTTGGAGCTGCTCCATCTGTGTACACCGGCTGCCCTTTCTTGACTGAATTTGAGCTACAGGAAAAATTCTGCATTTTATCTCTTTCAAAGATTTTCCTACTTGCTGCTTCTCATCTGTCTGCCCTTTTCCGAAAGGGCACTAGCGGTTGCACTGCTGGTTTTGGTATTTTTATTGTCTACTGTATTGTTATTCCTAATAGTTACCTGATCTTTCCCTTCTTCTGATTGTCATTCACCACCTCAGTTCTTTTTGCTTCTCTAGACAAAGTCCATCACAAATATTTTCAGTATCTCTATTTTTAATCGCACCGTTTACATCCAAGTCAGTAGTACTACCTTAATGGATTCATAAGCAATGTTGATTCTACATTTAATAGTTGAGTTACTTTATATCCTGGAGCCAGAAGTGCTTATCTGAATTTAAAGTCAGATGCTGGCTCTTCCCACTTAAACCCTTCCAAAAGCTTCCCGTTCCTTTAGGATACAAGTTCAGCTCTGCATGGTCCTGGTTGATGACCTCTTGATTCTGGATGACCTCCTGGCCTTGCTAAGTGTGGTAGAGTCCGGTCTAGACTTCTTTCTGTGCCCCTGTACCCATTTCTCTTTTTCTTGGAATGTTTCAACCCAGCTATTGGCTTATCTAGCTTTTCCTGTAGCTCCAAGATGCAACTGATATCAACTCAGAAAAACCTTCCTGCTTCCTCTCTCCAGAACAAGCCCTCCAGAATCTGTCACGCTGTATCATCATATACTACTAATGGTTGTCTTTGCTTTTCTCACAGTCTGTAATGATTATTTTCATCTTCGTATGGCCATCCACTGTCTATATTTCTCACAGAGAGCAAAAAATTTCAGAGTGAATGGCTATGTTTGCCTTCTTTAAATGGTGTGTCCTCATAATCTCACACAGTTGTGTATGATACAGGAATTGATCGAATTTCTGCATGAATGAGTTTTCTCTTTACTCATTTTCCTCCCCTTTGGCATCTTTGAGGAAGCTAACTCATTTCATGCCTTCCCTTACACAAAGACAGCGAGGAAGATTTAAAGAAGTGTTACTAATTTCTTTAAGCATTCTCATCTCATTTGTTTTTATTACACTCAACTTATTGCATGAGCTAAAGTGGGAAGAAAATACATTCTGGCAGGAAAGAAAAGTCAGGACTCCTAACAGAATCCGATGTGCACTGTTCTGGCCAGAGAGTTCCGTGATAATAGTAAACGTGGTAGAACAAAAAGTCTACGTGCCTGTAACATTTGGTGTTTGCTGACAAAATAACTTGAACTGCTGACGCAAAGTGCTGGGGGTAGAGAGAGTCCACCTGGACAGGCAGGTGAGCTGGGAGCAGACGCAGGAGTTTACTGTGCAGATACTGGCTGCGTCCTCAGCACTTCTTAGAGATCATGAGGCTTAAAGATTCTGGAAGAAAGGGGTGTGGTGGAATCCAATGTAGCAACTTGTTCCTGACAAGCCTCCACTGTTACCTCTGTCATTAGGGTCACCATGTTTTCATGACCCTTTATTTCTCCCTGTTCAAAATTAACCTATCCTTAATTAATAACTGTATAGATAGCCCTGCCTACCTAGGAATGTTTGAAAGACAGCTTACCATGTCTCCTTTTTCAGAGATTTAGAATCAAGGGAAAGGTTTCCCCTGAGAGTTGCATGGTTTTTTTTTTTTTTTTTGCTCCATGGAAAGCCTACAAAACCAAACGTTTTCTTTCTTACTCTGGCAAGCTAGGAGGCCAGTTTTTATATATTTTACTGTTCAGTAAAATCATCACTATTCATTTTACAATTGTTTCTTTGTTTTGTCCATCCTTGATTTTTCTAGAGTTAGATAGAATACATAAATATAACACATTTTAAATATGTATGCATGTTTATATACATGCATACACACCTTGCAAGTACATCATTTTTGGAAAGTAGCAGAGTAGTACTGCAATATAAAAAACACATACATCCCATTCAACTTGGATATTGGTCTGCTTTTACCCAAATAGTCAGATTTTCTGATTAGTACTCTATAATTTCTACTAAGGGGACATATGGTATCTATCTTAACAAATATGCTGGGTAGGTATGAGTAACATGGAAAGAAATTAATTTTGTTTGTGTTGTTCAACTTTGGCTAAGAATTTATCTATTTAGCAATTTTATTTTTTTGGTCCGTCGTGGAGCTTGAACTCTGGGCCTAGGCGCTGTCCCTGTGCTCTTCAGCTCAAGGCGAGCGCTCTACTGCTTTAGCCACAGCGCCACTTCTGGTTTTCAAGTGGTTTATTGGAGACAAGAGTCTCACGGACTTTCCTGCCCGAGCTGGCTTTGAACCTCGATCCTCAGATCTCAGCCTCCTGAGTAGCTAGGATTACAGGCGTGAGCCACCAGTGCCCGGCTAAGAATTTATTTTTATAGACATTAAAGAAACAATTTCCTCTTTTCCTCCCTTTCCTTCATAGTAAATACATAACTATTGAGTATGGAATATTTATGTTCTGGACACTCATAGAGACCTTCATAGTAGATGCATTAATAAAGTATCAGACAAGGGATGTAAAGGAATTCACAGACTAATGGAATTGATAGGCCAGCTATGTACAGAGCCTAGCTATCTATCATGAAATTATTCATGGAAGTATCGCCTTCCAACCTTTATTTCGGCAACATTTAAAACTCATCTGGACTTTTAAGGAAGATTTTACATCCCAAGAACTATTTATCTGACTTGTACCAACAGTTTTGAACTCAACTTTTTTGATGTATATAGAGACTTTTTAAAACTGTATTTTAGCTTCTTTTAAATAGAAGGGCTACATAGTCAGATGCAAAAAAAAAATGATGTCCTCAAAATGTATTAATGGTTTTCGGAGCTGATGGATCTATTGAAATGATTCTTGAGAGCATTGTTGTGGAGCACAGATCTGCCACACTCATCGACCACGAGCTGCGTTTGTCCTGGGGGTGGTACTCCTCCAGGCGATGCAAGCCAGTGAATTATATGAAAAAAAATCACTGTTTGGGGTTTTGTCCTGAGCTGTTCTGGATTCCCTTTCCCACATCTCCCATCTTCTCAGGCATGTGAGGTGTTGGTAAAGGGAATCTGAATGTTGTGACAATCCTTGGGCTTGGAAAATGGCAGAAGATGAGGCCATGCTTTGAAAACAGTTAAAAGCACCAAACAGACAAAATGGAATGGTAGGAACACATGGAAACGTGTGTGGATGCCTTTGCAGAATGGACTGTGTGGCGGATGTAGAAGGAGGGGGCTGTTGGGCAGGTGGGCAGGGCGGAGAGGTGGACAGGAGGGGGGGCAGCCCTGCAGAGGGAGGAGGAGAGCTGTGCAAATGGCCCTGTTGCCTAGGAGAAAGAAGTTCCCCACTTTAATCAGCGTGATCCTGTTACAGTTCTTTATTCTGGGAGAGAAGATGGCAGAATGATGTTTTTACAGGGTTTAGAAAATAATTATTTGCGTTTGAGAAGAACTTCCTTCCAGTACTGCTCATTCGTGTATATAGCAAAGCCTGGTTTCTTTCTCATACCAAATTCTACCCTGAGAAAGTGTTTCCTAGACAGGAGAGGTAGTTTTGTTACTTCAGTGGCTGCTGGTGGAGCTCATCATTGCATATGTTCTGCTGTTTTTCCATAAGAACTGCTGCATCCAGCAACAGATACTTAGCTTATTACCCTCACAGTGTATCTTCAGCCTGCAAACCAGGTCTTGTAAGATGGCAAACAGATTGTAAAAGAGACAACAGTGTGGGGAAGGACAAACACAGAAACAAAACATAGGCATCATTTGCAATATGGGTACCGGTGATTACATCTCCTGATAGGTTAATTGAGATGCTGCCAGAGAACTGTATACTCCATTTAGTATTACATCTCAGATGATGCTTCTGTTAAATTTCTGTCCTTGATGGAAAGCATTTTTTTAATTTGGTTAGCACAAATAAGTACTCAGTAATTGTGAGTTGCCAACGTATCACACACTATGAAGACAACTGGTTTTAATAAAATCTTTTGAACAGTGATACATATTTAATAATTAGTATAATTACTTTCACAGATGTTTGTATATTTGCACCCCTAAACACATACACACAGCCTTTGAAAGGAAGAAATACAGTGAAATAGGAGCAAATACAATTTATAGGATATGCTTTTTCATTCTCTTCAAAATTATGAATTATCAATTGTCATATACATTGCTGGATATTCTTACAAATTCCTTTTAAACATATATGTGAATGTATATATCAGTGTGCATGTTACATATAGAATAAAGTTTGCAGGCTGGGAAGGTGACTCAGTGGTAGAGCGCTGGCCTTGCATGCATGAGGCCCTGGGTTCGATTCCTCAGCACCACATAAGCAAAAAGAAAAAATGGAAGTGGTGCTGTGGCTCAAGTGGTAGAGTGCTAGCCTTGAGCTGAAGGCGTCCAGGCCCAGAGTTCAGGCCCCATGACCGGACCCCCCCCAAAATAAATAAAATAAATAAAAAAGAATAAAGTTTGCATTAGCTGTACATAATATGTGCATATGTATAGCATTTGCTTCTTGTTTTCAGAATCTTTGGTGATGATTACACATGATGAGAAAAGAAGAGACTTGCAATTAAGCTTCATTTTATACAAGTGATAAGTCACAAATTAGAAACTAGGTGTGAATATTGCCATTGAGAGAGAGAGAGAGAGAGCTGTTGCTAAAACAGTATTTTTCAAAGTGACAATGTGTTCACCTTTCCAATACTTTATGCTTCCAATACTTCATTTCAATGGGAAATTTTCCAGTTGGTGATAGTAATATTCACTTGCTTTAATTACTGGTAATGACACAGACTCATTGTCTACTTAAGAAAATAATGTGCAACTATTAAACAGCATGATATAGTAACTTTAGTATATGGGAAGTATGGAACGTGTACTTGGGAGTGGAAAGGTGGTTTTTTAAAATTGTAATCATAAGAACCAGCATAGAGGAAATTGACATGACTGTACCAAGATGTGGTAGTAATTATTGTCCCTCTCTTCAGCATTGAGATTTGAACTCATGAAGGCCTTGTACTTGCTAGATACTCTACTGCTTGAATCAGCCTACAGCTCTCTGTGCTTTGGGCTCCAAATACACACACACACACACACACACACACACACACACACACACACACACACACACACACACACACACACACACACACACACACACACACACCTGCGTATATGTATACGCAGCCAAGCTGGCTTTTGAGATGAGAACTTGATAACATTCTTTACCTGCACTGGACCGGAATTACAGTCCATCCACCTGTACCTCCCACAAGCTGGGCTAGCAAACATGTACTACCATTCTTAGAAGAATTATTTTTTATGCAGAATTTTCATTTCAGTATATTTCTGAGTTCCTTTCATGTGTTTATATATAAATATACCTATGTGTATATATATATATATAAACATTGTTTTCTGATTAACAGTAGCTAAATAAAATGTGGTGAGCTTGCCAATAAGTATTGCCTTTCTTTGCAATGTCTATATGCTAACGATGAACTATAGAAGCCTTCAGCATTTGAGCTAATTTTACAACTGGTTAGAATACTTTAGACACTTAGCCACTACCATATTTGGCCATTCTGCTTACATACTTTTTAAAACTATAAATCGCTGCTTGAATGAGCTAAAATTATTGTCCTATTTGTTTGAGAATAGCTCATTTCAAGGAGCTAATAAAATTTGTAGTTACGAGCATTTGTCATTTCCAGTTGAAATCTGTAACTTTATAAATTCGATTATATCTGTTAATTTCCTTCTGAAGGAAAAGTAACAGCGGCAGGAATGATGATGGGCTTTAGATATCTGGTTCCTTTCCATGAGGGATTTTTTCTCATTACTCCAGGCTTGCAGCACATCCACACTGCTGGGCTCTCATGGCATCCTGGGTATTGTTCCTGTCTTATTATTCAGTGTGCATCTCTTTGTGGACTATGAGCTCCTGGATAGCTAGGCTGCCATTGTATTTGTGAGAGAATTCCTACTGCTTGACTCTTGGCACCATGCCTGACCCTGAGTAGCATGAAATTAATACCCAATAAATGAATAGATTGGAGAATGGAGGAAATTGGGAATTGATGGTTAGAGTTTAGTGTTTTGATTTAATTTCTGAGCACCAACTTGATGCACCAATTGTGATAGATTTTGTGTTAGTGAGTGTTGAGACTATAAAAGAATGAGAAGCAATTCTTCACGGATTTCTTTAGTGGAGTAAGTGACTGGTAAAGGATCATCAAAATCATTTTTCATTAAAATACCTTGCCTTGAAGATTCTGCATCTAAAAGGCCTGTAATGAGAATCTCCAAATCTCAGAGGAGAGTCATGCAAGTCGCCTTCCACCCTCCCTCTGAGTTCTGAGGTCTCATTGAGGATAATTTCACTTGAATTATTGATACTGTCAGGATGTCTGGCCATGAACAGAAATATCACAGTTCTCCATTAAAAATTATGATCCAAGTCTCAAAAGATCATTCTCATTCGTACTTCTCACGTGTTTGTTCATTAAAGACACCTAGACCAACTGAGATCCAGTCACTTCTACCTGATTTCAAAGACAGATTTTTTTTCACGTCTTACTCTGTAGGACACAGCCCCCCTTTGCTCCCTGGGGCCCAGAATCTAGGGAAGACAAGTGAAATCTCAATGCAAAGTGATAAAAGCTATGACTGCATGGGAACGAGGCCGAAAGCCTGTTTGGCTTAGTGCACATATTTATAATCTACTTAGAGTAATTTCTCTTTTTTTAATTTTTTATTGTAAAGGAGATGTACAGAGGGATCACAGTTACATGAGGTAATGAGCATATTTCTTGTCACACATCGTTACCCCTTCCCTTGTTCTCTCCCACACTTTCCCTCCCCCCAAGTGGTAAAGTTCACTTCCAACCTAGTGTCTTGTGAGTGTCGCTGTTGCGCTGGTTCACCCTTTGTCCTCTCTCTCTCTCACCACTTTGTTATTCTCTTTCCCTTCCCCAAATCAGATAAACATATATACAAGACACAGGGTACCAAAATAAAAAACAGTGACAACAGGGGATAAACAAAAGTGGAGGGAAAATGAAAGAAAAAAGAAATAACTTCACAGTATATTAAAAGCAAAACAAAACAAAAGCCCTTTGGTTTCTATATCTTGGAGTTCGTTTTGATTAGCATCATTTTATATGGTCCTATGTACATAGCTATTGAGCTATTGTGATCTTTTCTCATGAGCCAGAAATACAGCTAAACTATCTCTTATAAAACCATGATAACTGACTAAAGACCAATTTGACTCATCAAGTTCAATTGGGCTGATTTATTTCTACCTTAGAATTCATATGGAAGCTCTAGATTCAGCTCATATGAACTCATCGACATCAAATCACTCAGCTTTTCTATTTTTCTTTATTCCATGAGCCTCTGTTGCAACTAAATTATCTTGCCCCAACAAGACTTCGCTTTTTAAAAATCCTGTTACTACTTTCACTTAATTGAATGTTCACTCAGCAACTGTCTTGATTTTTTATTGCCCTTCAGTTTTTATCTCAAGAAAACATTAGATGGACCTTAGAACCTTTCCCATCTGCTGGAGACACAGAAGTGACTTAATAAGAAATAATATAGTAAATAGGTGTTAAAAGACTACATATGTTGCTGGGTCATAGGGGAGCTCTATGTGGAGTCCATACTGCTTTCCAAAGTGGTTGAACAAGTTTACACTCCCACCAACAATGCAGTAAGGTTCCCTTCTGTCCACATCCCCTCCAGCATCTGTTGTTATTACAGTTCTTGATTATCGCCATTCTAACTGGGGTGAGGTGTATCTCAATGATATTTTGATTTGCATTTCTTTTATGGCTAGAGAGGTTGAGCATTTCTTCATGTGTCTATTGGACATTCTTATTACCTCTTCAGAGAAGTTTCTCTTTAAGTCTTTAGCCCACTTATTTATCGGGCAGTTGTTTCTTTGAGGATTTGTTGTTGGGGGATTTAAGTTTTTGAGTTCCAGGTATATTTTAGATAGGAGATTCTTGTTGGTTGTATGGCTAGTGAAGATCTCCTAATCCATGGGCTTTCTATTGATCTTGCTAGCTATATCCTTTGCCATGTAGAAGTTCTGCAATTTCATGCAATCCTATTTGTCCAACCTTTCTCAAACAAGACGATACTAAATCTATCAGCACAACTATGTTTACTGCAGCATTATTTACCATAGCTAACATATGGAACCAACCCAGATGCCCCTCAGTAGATGAATGGATCAAACAAATGTGGTATATATACACAATGGAATTCTATGCCTCCATCAGAAATAATGGCATTGCCCCATTTGTTAGGAAATGGAAGACTTGGAAAATTATATTAAGTGAAATAAGCCAGGCTCAAAGAAACATAGATCCCATGATTTCTCTTAATTGCAATAACTAGTATATATCTGAGACAAGCAGAAAAGGTAAGATAAGTCAATGTTAGGTGAAATGAACCCCAAGATAAGGATTCAAATGTTTTTTACTTTCTTGCGATTGTTTCTAACATAGTTATAAGATGATTTCTTTGTTGCTTTGTATGTCCCTCCCCCATGGTATAACCCCTGCTTTCATTGTATTTGGTGTTGGTATAATTTGTGCAGGGGAAGGGAAAAAACAAATCGTTTAAATAGGGATACAGGTGGACTCATTGCAACAGTGAGATGTACAAATCGTTATGTTGAAAAACGAACTTTACAACTTTGGTGGATGTGGGAGGGGGGATGGGAAGGAGATAAACAAAGGAGGAGGCAACAATGCTTGATAAGAAATGTACTCATTACATTGCCCATGTAATTGTAACCCCTCTATACGGTATTTTCACAATAAAAATTTAAAAAAGACTACATATGTTGTATAATAATATTATAGTAAGTAGGTGTTAAATTAGAAGACTGCATATATTGTATAGCAAAATAAGGAATGCTGGAGGTAGCCAGACTCTATAAACATAAAGCTTAACCAAGTAGAATTTTATTTTGAACGAATGAGGAGGGAAGAGAAAGTCATAAAAGGTGGCTGAACAAAGGAAGCACTTTGACACAGAAGAGGTTTAGAGAGGACACGGGAAGGTGCATCATATGTACACAGCTTCTGAGCTATTATGATTCTCTGCCAGGACTATCCTAGGCATATACTAATTATTACAAAAGAGGGAAATCATAGAGCCTATGTTTCTTTGAGTCTGTCTGGCTTACCTCTCTTAATATGATTTTTTTCCAAGTCTTTTCATTTCCTTATGAGAGGGGCGATGTAATTCTTTCTGATGGAAACATAGAATTCCATTGTGTATATATACCACAGTTTCTTGATCCATTCATCTATTGAGGGGCATCTGGATTGGTTCCATATCTTAACTATGGTAAATAATGCTATGTACATATGACCATACAAAATGATGCTAATGGAAATGGACTCCGAGATATGGAAACCACAGGTCTTTTTTTGGTTGTTGACCTTGTTGTTTCCAGTGTACTATATCTAGTTCTTTCTTCTTATTTTATTTCACTTCTCTTTTTCCATTGGTTTATCCCTGGCAATAACTGTCTCCGATTCTGGTACCCTGCATCTTGTATATACATTTATTTGCTTTGGGAAAGGAAGGGGAATAACAAAATGCTGCAAGAAAGACAAAGGATGACCCATTGCAACAAGAATAGAAGACACGATGTCTTTGGGGGGAGGGGGGAGTCGGGGAGGAATCCTAGCTACTCAGGAGGCTGAGATCTGAGCATCATGGTTCTAAGCCAGCCTGGGCAGGAAAGTCCTTGAGACTCTTATCCAATAAACCACTAGAAAACTGGAAGTGGCACTGTGGCTCAAGTGGTAGAGGGCTCGCCTTGAGCTGAAGAGAGCAGGGACAACACCCAGCCCAGAGTTTGAGCCCCTTGTCCAACAACAACAAAAAAAAGAAGTGCATCAGGGGTTCAGAAGAGACTTAAAGCAACAGGTAACAATAGGGGAACCATAATGATAAATACAGAACTTCAGATATCAGACAAGGGTTGAATTTAATAAGAGAACAACTGAAGGTTTGGGCAGGAGGTTGACATTGTGAAAAGTTGAGTACGAGATCATTAGCAACCAGAGGGGGGTTAGATACGAGAAAGTGGATGAACTAAAGTGAAGTAACATTGATTGGTCTCTGGTCACTCCTCATCATCCTGGGTTTGTTTTAGACTATAGGTAACGTTTTGTTTTATCTCTACCCCAGGCACAGCCTTTGCCATTTATACTTTGCATTTCTCACTTCTGTTCTTTCACATTGAAACCAACTTTGAAGACAATTGTGCTGCCTGGGATATCTTTCTAACTTCTTCCTAAACCAGAGTAACACACCCTCCTAAAATCAGCTATTTGGAGTAGGAGGAAAGTATAATCTGGAGGTAGATAGACCTGGATTCAGTTGTATTGTTTATTCTCTGTGTAGCACTTGGATTTTTAGGAATTGTACTTAAAATTAAAGCTGAGGTTACTTGTGTACAATTAGAAACACATGAATTAGAATACCTATTATGCGTTGTCCACTAAGCATTCTGTAACTGTCAGGTGCCTCCTTTTCATAGTGTACAAATACAAAGTAGACATGATGACTGGAGAAGGAAATAGAGACAGAGAAGGGTTCTCAGATTGTGACTTAGAAGATGGTGGGAGACAGCATTGTTTACCAGGAATTAGAGGTGGAAGAGATATCCCCAGAATAATGTAAGTTAAGCATTAGAATCTGAAAAACCCAAAATGTTACCAAAACTGTTCAAGCACCAACATGATGTCACAGGTGGAAAACTCCACACCAAGCCTGAGGGCATTGATTGTAGTTGAAATTTACACACACTAAATAAATGTATACATTGGCTTGAAGGTATATGTTTAAAGTTCACATGGAACATAAATGAGTTGTATATAGACGGTAATATCTCCAAAAAGAGGGAAAAAAATCTGAAGTGTGAAGCAGTCTGCCCCAAGCATTGCAGAGAAGGGCTTCTTAACCTGTATTATAGATTCATTTCAGAGATGATTGGATTGTAAGCATGTTGGGTGGAGCTCTTTTGGCTGTAGTCAATTATTCATGCAGCTGTAGAAAGAAACATCTGGAGTGAACATATGGACTTGATAATTATCAGTGTGCAGAAGACAATTCAAACTATGAGAAAGAAGGAGATTTCTAGGATTCATCAAGTTAACAGGAAAAACTAAAGATTTGGGGATTCAGATGCTTCATGATAAGGAAATTATTTTCCAGAAGAAATGAAAAAAATGTTTCCAATCTAAAAATTGTACATTATGCTTCAAACTTTTGCATTTCTGGCTTCTATGGGTAAATTTGAAATATTACAATAAGCCTGGGTTTCCTGTTGGCAGCAGCTGGTCCCAGGTTGGTTACGATCTGTTCCTTTTGGTTAGTCACAGTAACCACAAGGCCTACTTCACATTTTTTTTTCCTGTGTTTTACTTTTGTGATCCCTGAGGGGAAAAATAAAGGATCAAGAAGCAGATAGCAGTTTCTGGGAAGCCAACACTGAATATCAATTTTGTTAGCTACCTTAGATAGCAGTGGAAAGTAAGAACTGAAGATGAAAATGTTGGTCACTAAAGAGCTTTTCATCTTAAAATTATGGGTTCATATAACCTTTGCAAAAGCTTACAATATTCTAAACAAAGTGGAATTTAAATTTAGAAGCCCTAGAAGGTAGTTTCCCAATAGAATGTCATGTTTTAATTGCTTGTGTCTTGAGAAATAAATTTACATTATATATACACACACATATATATATATATATATTTTTTTTTTGGTCGGTATTGGGGCTTGAACTCTGGTCCTGGGTGCTGTCCCTCAGCTCTTCAGCTTAAGGCTAGCGCTCTACCACTTGAGCCACGGCACCACTTCCAAGTTTTTCTGCTTATATGGTGCTGAGGAATCGAACCCAGGGCCTCATGCATGCAAGGCAAGCACTCTACCACTGAGACACCTTCCCATCGCAGTATTTTTAAAGATAGATATTTGTCAGTGGATAAATATACTTTAAAGAGAGGAATTTTGCTGTTCTTTTTAAGTGGATTTTTGTTTGAAAATGATCTGAAATTTAGAAAATTTTGTTTAGAAATGTATGTGCATTTCACAGCTGCCATATTGGTTAGTTTTGGATGGTTTAAACTTTTTTCGTAATTTTTCTAATCAGTTTGATAGAAACAGAATCTTAAGGGTATATATTCACATTCTGGAAGTAGCGGCTCTGCTTAGGCGACTGTGAGCTCGTTGAGGGCAGAGACTACACCTGTTTTTCTGTTAAATCCTTTGAGAGCTGTACATCCACAGCACAGTGAGAAATTATAGGAAACACTGAGTAAATGTTGCTGAATGTAAATTTGCATTATTATTCAAGCTGTGAATCCACAGATCAAGTGTAATTGCACTGGAGTTTGGAGACTATTAAAGAAAAACAAATTTATCTGCCATGACCACGCTTTCTTTCAAGGAGTCTCTAGATGTTTCTCATTAGGATAATTGAAGCCAAGTTTGGAAATCTCTAGCACCACAGAAATCCAGTTTCTGCAAGACAGAAGAGTTCAGCTGAATACCCAAATCAGAATATCAAATCTGGGATAGTCTTACTGAAATCATGTAAATGGCCACTTGGCCATTTGATTAAGCCTTTTATATAGCAATATCTGCAATGATAACTGTATATTCAGACAAATATGTAGTATTCTTGTGTTCTACAAAATAATGGTCTTACAGGTTTTAAATTTACTTTCCTTTGGAACATAATACAAGGAAAATTAGCTGTACTGAAAAATAGCCAGCTTAGATTGTGGCTTTTGGAAATTTTGGAAAAAGCAAATTAAAAGTAGTTACCGAAACAAAAAACAAAAACAAAAACAAAAAACCAACGAGCTTGATGTAAAATAACCCGACAGCCTTTGAAGTGCAAGCATACTAAGAAACTTTAAATATATAACTAGTAATCTGGGCGGCGGGGGGTGGGGGGGGTGGGAGGGAAATGAAGAAGAAAGACAGTGCAAAGTTCTGCTTAGTAGAGATGAATGGCATCTTTCATTGATGGTTACTTTAGGAGAAATTACAAAGTGAAACGGGAATAGGAATTATGGAGAGTACATTCACGACAAAGGAGATTCGATGAAGGACATTGTTCCATTTCTGTGGAGCTCACAAAGATGAGTTTCGTCCTGGATTTGTGCCACCTCACAGATCATTAGAGGCCTGCGCAGAGGATGCTCTTTCCTGCCCACTGGGAATCTGGCATCAGGCCCTGGGGAGCTTCCAGCTCTGAGCATCCCGGCCAAATGGTCCCCTCTGGTGACCCTCACCATTCCGGCCCTGCAAATTGTGTGGACTTTGGCCCTGAATAGGGAGCAATAGAAACCAATGCTCACCCCTGGACTCAAAATTGAGATCCTAATCGTGTTTATTCCCATTGCCTTGCATAAACTCAAACAAGAAATCCTAAAAGCAAATCTCTCAGCATGGCATGGAAGGCGGGCAGGAGACCCAGGGAGCTGCGGGACGTGTGGCCTACTCCACATCGCCCTTCTATGCAGCAAGAACTCAGCACACTTGAACGACACTGCCGGGTGCGCTTAAATCTACGAACACAAGGCTCCTGGTGTTTCCAAAGCGCAAAACAAATAAATGAAACTTTCATACTTTTTATAATTTCAGTGATGAAAGGGATTTTAATATTAGGATAAAAATTTCATATTGTTCATGAAATGTTGTTTAAGGCAATGGTGAACAGACGCTGCAAACGTGAAGAAAGCAGACTTTCCTCTATTTCTCTTACAATCTCCCATTTCTTTCCCATTTTTACCCTGTAAGAATACTTTGTCGTATTTTTCCATTTTACTCAAGATCAGGCTCTTGAAGTTCAGAATCAATCTGTATACAAAGTCTCATTTTACTTCCCTTGGTCCACCTGACGGACATTGATGGACATACCCGTCAAAACACGTCCAGTTTTCTTCCTTCTGCTTTCTTCCTAGGTGGAAAAGCAGGCGATGTCTGCGCCCTGCCAGGGTTCCAGGGCCAAGAGTGCCGCCCCTCCCCCACCCCCTGGGTGTTCCCAGGTTTCGGAAGTCCACTGTCCACAGTCTAGCCTCATTTAGAATGACCATATGGCCACGTTTCCTCACTGGTATGGCAAGGTCATTGGAAACATATGCTCTGGGAAAAGGGATGTGTATTTAATCCGTGAGCTCTTTGTGAAGAGAAAGCCTCAAAGGATGACATGGAGTGACAGCACGCATCCCACCACAATAAGTCATTTCAAATACATTCAAGGGAGAAAGGGTCGGTTCTCACAGGGCTGAGCTACAACTGGGTTGGGACAGTGGCTGTGGCTCCCGGGAAACCAGTCCCTTCCCATCAGCCTGACGCGGTGGAGTTCTGTTTGTTAACTTCCCAAGTGATTTTAATTGAATAGTTACCCAAAATGTGTAGCCATATGAAAACATGATTTAATTTTTAATCTTAGTAAAGGAGGAGAATTCTACAGCATCTACAAGATGCTGTTTAACTTGGATATTTTGTGTTCCCATTTACCATTTAGAAAATCATCAGCCATACTTTCCATCAAGCGAGATGATTTTTCCAGGGTGAGGTAGGAATAAAAGCTTTGTTGCTCCTAACCATAGAAATGGAAACCCACAATTAGTTTTAATACATGCATGATATTAGCAGTAGAATGCCGTGACTGACACCTTTAAACAGTCCTGTTGTTTACCACAGCATAATAGAATTTTTTATGTAATATTATTGTGAAATTCAGAGTGGTGCTTTTAAAGTAGACTGAATTTTGGTATTAAATAACATGCCTGGATTCAGTTCATACTGTGTAATAGGAATCATCTCAGAAAGACAATCCCATTTGTTAACACAATTATTCCTAAATATTACTGAGCCTTCATCTATGCATCATGCTATATTAAACACTTAGAGAACTGAAAGAGCTAGCGAAATGCTGCCTCTCTGGAGTTTGAAATCTATGAAGAATAATAAAGACAGTAAACAGATAATGACTTTGCAGTCCAGAGACTGTGGTTCATTTGCATGTTCTAAGGACATTCAAGCAAATAAGGTACTGTTTCATATACCCAAGCTGGTTTCCAATAATGTATGTGCTAGGATCCTTAAAACACCTTGCCATTTTAGAAAATAGGTAAATGAAAATGTAATTTGAACATAAGAGTCTTAGAAGAGATTGAAAATGAGATTGATCATAAAACAGGTCTTATGACCAGTGAGACCCCAGTGCCATATTAGCATAGATCTTTTTTGTTTTTTTGTTTTGATCAGTTGTGGGGCTTGAACTCAGGGCCTGGCCACTGTCCCTGAGCTCTTCAGCTCAAGGCTAGCGCTCTACCACTTGAGCCACAGCACAACTTCTGGTTTTATGAATGGTTTATTGGAGATAAGAGTTTCACAGACTTTCCTGCCCAAGTCTGGCTTTGAACAATGATCCTCAAATCTCAATCTCCCGAGTAGCTAGGATTATAGGCGTGAGCCACCAGCATCTGGCTAACATAGATCTTTGAGATTCTAAATTCTTTTTTTTTTAATTGTGAAAATACTGTACAGAGGGGTTACAATTACATGGATAAGATAAGATAATGAGTACATGTGTTATCAAGCATTGTTGCCTCCTCCTTTGTTTCCCCTTCCCATCCCATCCTTCCCCCACCTCCCCCCCAAATTCTCCCCCCCTCCCAAAGTTGTAAAGTTCATTTTCGACATAATGACTTGTACGTCTCATTGTTGCAATGGGTCCACCTGTATCTCTATTTAAATGATTTGTTTTTCCCCTTCCCCTCCACACATTATAACAACATCAAATACAGTGAAAGCAGAGGTTATACCATGGGGGAGGGACATACAAAGCAACAAAGATACAATCGCATGAAAGAAAAAAAATTTGAATACATATCTTAGGGTTCATTTCCCTAACATCAATTTATCTGACCTTTTCTGCTTGACTCAAACATATACTAGTTATTGCAAATAAGGGAACCCATGGGACCTATGTTTCCTTGGGTCTGGCTTACTTCACTTAATATAATTGTTTCCAAGCCTTTCCATTTCCTAACAAATGGGGCAATGTCATTCTTTCTGATGGAGGCATAGAATTCCACTGTGTATCTATACCACATGTT
Source organism: Dipodomys ordii (assembly GCF_000151885.1). Taxonomy (NCBI): domain Eukaryota; kingdom Metazoa; phylum Chordata; class Mammalia; order Rodentia; family Heteromyidae; genus Dipodomys; species Dipodomys ordii. The sequence continues at coordinate 12,676,068 of NW_012267226.1, forward strand.
CTTGATCCACTCTTCTTTTAATAAAAACCAATTCTTTTTATACTAACAAATAAAATAGGATATTTTATGTTTAAGATACTGTGTTCTGAATTCTGATGATGTATTTTGCTTCCGATATAACATGTTCATGTGATCTCATTTTCTGTTACCTGACAACTGAGACAGATTCCTTTTCTTCAGAAACAAAAAAAAAGCTAGAATAGTTGTTGTTCTAGGAAATGCAGGGATGGGGCTATAAAGATTTGTCTCCCATGGAAGTCCTGGAGGTGTATGCTAGAACACTAATAGGATCTGTGCATGGTGATGGATGGGAAACCAAAGCAGCAGACAGGTCTGCCAGTAGGAGACTGGAGAAAGGGCAAGAGCAGGGCTGGGAACATGGTGCTCACTGGAGCTTCAGGGCACACAGGAGCCATCCACAAAGGAAGGTATGCAAGCCATTACCACCACCACCACCCCATGTCCTACATACCAGTTGGCAGATAACATTTCATTCCATAAATAATAGCTGTACTAATGTGATTTGTACAGAGTAGCAGAGCTCTCAAATATGAACTTTCTCATCAGGAATCTGCTCTCTAAGGGGGGCTGGGAGTGGCGGTTAGTCCACTTGTTATTACTGCATGCTATTTGTATCCATTAAAAAAATAACATCACTGCCAAGGGCTGGTAGCTCATACCTGTAATCCCAGCTACTCAGGAGGGTGAGATCTGAGGATCTAAGGTTGAAGCCAGCCTGGTGGCAAAGTTGTGAGACTCTTATTTCAAATTAAATACCAAGAATAGAAGTAGGCTAGCCTAGAGGCAAAAAAGTTGAGGTACAGTGCTCAGGCCCTGAGTTCAAGCCCTAGTACTGACACAATAACAAACAAAAACAAAAAGCATCATTGATTACTGAGTCTGTATTTTGATTAAAAGTCACTATGTCTTCTTTACTCATTTCAACATCTCTTCATTGATCCATGTTTTCTATTTGTACACCACGAATATCTCCTTTCCACTGCCATCTGCCTGTAATGATCAATGTGATTGCTGCCATTCTAGGTTCATCTGTTCTCGTGTTACCAAAACTCATTCTCCCTCCTTCCAGCTTTCTCAAAAGAGCCTGTATTAGTGAAGTTGCCCATGTCTTCAAATCAGTGTCATACATCAAATAAACCATAGCAAATATTTGCTTTAACAGTCAACATGCCAGTAGCATGTCTTCATTCTCTCTTGAAAACAATCAGCCAAGAAGGGACACAAAGAACCATAAAGCAGAGAATTCATCTTTTTTTCCCCCTACTTTGGAAATGACTATTTCTTTTATCACATTTAACTCTGTAGGGAAGAGGGAATATTTATGCTATGCCAGATCAGATTTATTCTTTCTCTTTCCAACTCTGCATTTGTTTCTGCATCTATTACATCCACTGATTTTCTTTACAGACACAGTAAGAAACAACAAAACAATGGACCATGCATGAATTAATGCAAAATACACTAAAATCATTCTTAATCTGTTGGAATTAGCTCTATGACTGAAGTTTGATATTTTCAATTTGCCTTAGTGTTTTGATTTCATGTCCTTGGTTTATATACCCAGAAGTGGGATAGTAGATGAAATGGCAGAGGCATTGTTCGTTTTTTAGAGATTTCCATACTGCTCTCCTCAATGAGTGAACTAATTTACATATTTTAATAAATGCAATAAAACATGTTAATGAAATGGAACTCAGTTTTACAAAAAATAATATATCTGCAAAAGTAGAAACAATGAAATGACAGATATGATGGCAACAGGAGTTGATAAATAAGCCTGTTATAAAGGTAACAACCATTCATATTTTGTCTGAATACTCAATAGGAAAAAGACCCAAGAATATACAAGCTGTATAACAATGGACAGAAAATAAAGAAAATATTAAGGAAATAAGAAAATAAAATTAGAATAATATTAAAAAGTTATGTAACAAATATTATTTAAGCTTAATTGCCAAAAATAATATTTCTTTTTACTGAATAAGAATAATATTTTACAAGCTGAAGGATAGTCAACTGATTGAATTGCCTTGGAGAGTTTAAGGCTTAAATATTTGCCAAAAAAAGCTACAGAGAAAAGCAAAATAAGGGGGTGAAGAGAAGGAAAGAGAGAAACACTGTAGAATGAGGGAGAAAGGAAAGGAAAACGATAGAAAAAGTTGCAATAATAAAACCAATGCTGGATAAGAAATGTATTCATGGGCTGGGAAAGTGGCTCAGTGGTAGAGTGCTTGCCTTGCATGCCTGAGGCCCTGGGTTCCATTCCGCAGCACCACATAAGCAAAAAGAAAAAAGCCAGAAGTGGCGCTGTGACTCAAGTGGTAGAGCGCTAGCCTTGAGCTGAAGAGCTGAGGGACAGCACCCAGCCCCAGAGTTCAGGCCCCACGACTGGACCCAAAAAAAAGAAATGTATTCATTACCTCGCTCATGTAACTGTAACCCCTTCATACAGTATTTTCACAATATAAAACAATTAAAAATAAAACCAACAAAGGTGTGTCCCTTTTTCAAGCATTTGACCTGTGTTGAATAACTTATTTAAATATTCCTTCAACAACTCTACCTGGTACTGCATTATTGCCATTTTACAGACTACAGAATAGACGTGCAGACTGGCATGTCCCATGCACCCCAGCTTAAGGGTGGTCTGAGATTCCATCTCAGCCACTTGGCTCTCAGCCCGTGACCTTCACTGCCATGCTCAAGTTCCCCTGCCTATTGGCAAAGCCCATGTTAATGCAAGAAAACTGTAAATAGGATCAGAAAGGTCACTTGCTACTTATAATTCCATTTATTATGTATTATAAATCACAGTGGAGTACCCATAAATCCTTAGATAGCCAACACTATATTACAGATATATATATATATATAAAGCAAAAACTACAGCATATACTAGGAAGAAATCAATAGGAATGTATTAGTAATAACAGGCCACAGTGACTCAGTTTAAAAAATATACTAAAATTATAATCAGTTCTTTATCTCAAGAAATATCTCAAGAAATATTTCAGTATTTTAATTTACACAGTCTTTCAAAACTGGCACAGAATTAGAATTAATTTAGAAAAAAGCATTCTATTAAAATTATCTCAATCACATCTTGACTTTTAGTCTAAGCTTAATAGAGTTTTTTTTAAATATATTATTGCATTGGTCTGATGATTATTCTCTTTGAAGGACAAGGATTAAGATAGGAATCAGGACTTTGGCTTTCTCATTGTCTATTGCTGACCCATGAGTGTGACTTTTCTTCCTGGTGTATAAATAAATGCATGCAAAAGCAACAGGTCTATTTCATAACAAATCTGCAAAACAAATTTAAAGGATAGCAGTTAAGTCTTGTGAGATTCTTTTTTGTACAGACATTTTTTATATGCTACTAATGGGAGTTTAAATTAGCTTAATCCTTTCAGAAAGCTACTACATCATATTTTTTTCAAGAACCTTAAAATATTCATAGCCTTGACCAGTGCATTAAGAACTATGTTAGCAACACAGGTTTCAGCATTATTTTTCATATGGAAAATAACTTTAATTTTACCGCTCAAATGTTCAAATACAGGGGACTAATTACTGAAATAATGAGTCACCATCTAATTTGAGTGCTTGAAGATGCTAAAGAAAGATGCTCACAATTTTGAATTTTAAAAAATATCTATGAGGGCTGGATTGTGGCCCATGTGGTAGAGTGCTTGCTTAATATGGCCAAAGCCTTTAGTCCAATCCCCCAGCACTGAGAGAGAGGAGAGGAGGTGGGGGTGGGGGGGAGGGAGGGAAGAAGAGGGAGGGGTAGGGAGAAAAGAAAGCTTTAAGTTTATAAAAAGTAAAATCTGGAAGTGGTGCTGTGGTTCAAGCGGTAGAGTGCTAGCGTTGAGCTGAAGAGCACAAGAACAGCGTCCAAGTCCAGAGTTCAAGCCCCGCGACTGACAAAAAAACCTAAAAAAAGTAAAATCCAAATCATTTTCTACAACTTAAATAGCCTTAACCATACAAGTAATTGTATGAAAGGAAATTAGGAAAACTGTGTGAAAATACTCAGCCCTTTGTGTCGGGAATTAAATGATACTTCATTAAAATGATGTTCATTGAAAGATGTTCCAAAATTGTCACTTGAAATTGGCACAAGCACTTTGGTTTGTGCAACCATCATGGTTATCCATTTTTCATGTTCATGTAGAAGCCAGGAAGATTATAGACCTCTTTGAAAAGACAGATTTTCACAGAGGAGAGAGGCTGTCAGATAATATAAAGACAAAAAGACTGTTTCCACACAGTGTGAATTCCCACTGTCCATGAGACCCCTCAGGCTTCTTTAAACATAAGGAAACATCCTGAAATGAAAAATAGGACACCAGTTATGACAGAGTGCAAAAGTTAAATATTATATTATGTAACCACCAAACCAACTAGTTTGAAAGAAACGTTTACTTGATTGAAAAAGTGTTGATGATGACAAGGAATTCTTCAGCATCAAGAAAAACATGCTACTTAGGCTCTAATCAGAGATTTCAACTTCTAGTGTACGTTATACACTCTGGTTAACATGGGGACATTGGGTTCTAAAATTCTTAATTCCTCAGCTGATCCCATGGCTTACATTTGTCCTTGTAGCTACTTGGGAAATGGAGATCAAACCCAGTCTTAACAAATAGCAGGGTGTGTTGGTGCTAACCTGTGGTCCAACCTATGAGAGATATCTAAGTAGGACGATACCCATCCAGGCCAGCCTTGGAAAAGGTAGCAAGACCCTGTTGAGAAAGAACTAATAGAAAAAGGATGAGAAATGCCTCCAATGGCAGAGCACCTTTACGAACAAGAGCAAGTCTCTGCATTCAGCCCCAATACCTCCAAAAATATATGTATGAATGCCTGGACATCAGTTTCTGAAACTCTAATTCAGTTTGTCTAGGATAAGGCATATGAACTTTAACACTTTGTAAACATCACAAGGCATTTATCCTGTTGCCCACAAAATAAATTGACTTTAAATTTGTGGCTTTCCTATAGAAGTATATCCTGAAGAATATCATAAATATTTTTACTAAAATTAGACATTTGAATAACATAAATTATCTCTAACATATCTCTTTTCTACCAACATTGTATCAGTAGGGTAGAACTTAATTCTTAAAATAGATGGTCATTTGGAGGGCTGGGAAGATGGCTCAGTAGTAGAGTGCTTGTCTTGCATGCATGAGGCCCTGGGTTTGATTCCTCAGCACCACAAAGCAAAAAAAGCTGGAAGTGGGGCTGAGGCTCAAGTGGTAGAGCACTAGCCTTGAGCTGAAGAGTTAAGGAACAGCGCCCAGGCCCCACAACCAACAACAACAACAACAAAAATAGATGGTCATTTGAGTAAGCACTTTTGTTGCTTAATTAAAGTACATCATTTATAGAAATTCTAAATATTGTAATGTTTATCTTTCAAAAAAAGAAACTTCTCAAAGATCACTATGTCATTGTATTTCTTATCAATGCTCAAGCAAATTGGTTAAGTCGAAAAAAACAACTCCATTTAAATAATAGCAAGCATTGTTATTCTCAAAAGATGAGTTTGCATGCTTGAATAATAAAGCCACTGAAAACTATTATAATTGATAGAAAGTCTTTTATTTTCAAGTAAATCATACCATGTCAAATCATACCACGCTTTGATTTGGAAGGTGATTGCTCTGAAATATACCAGTGCATGGGCTGAGCTATGCATTTGTGCTCTGTTATTCTGAATCCATGATTCCAAGCCTGCATGGGCATCAGTTGAGAATGGATGACAATATACAAGTTTGCCAACCTACAGACTGTTGCAGAAATGGGAGACCGGTCGAGAAAGGATCCTGGAAGCTCTCCTTTCTTTTTCTCTTTATAGAAACGTTTCCAGAGGAATCTGATCAAGTGTTCTGTGGACCACTATAGTGGATGTACCAGCTAGGTGGTTCTTCAAATATCAGTGGCCTTTCTTAATGAAGACTTATCTTTGGCTTCCTTAAATACCAAAGCCTGTTTCCTAAACACACTGAGAACACTTTATATTGTCTTCATATCACTGCAAGGTTTTCCTGGGCACATTTCTTGCAGTTGCATTAATCTGGCTTAAAACATGGCAATGCAGTAGTCTGTTGTCATTTATCATTCCCATATCAAATTCATTGTAATGAGAATTGCTTCAATGCCAAAGGAATGAATAATGTCAGTCCCAGAGCTAATTAATGGGACTCTGTCACTTTGTGTCCAACATGGTAATTAAGTATTGTTGATGAGGCAGGTCTAAATCTCACACATGAAGTGAGCCAACTTATAGACTTTTAACTCAATTTGAGGTTTCATAGAGTATTGATGCCAGAATTTCATGGTCTCCAAAGAAAGGGTTAACTGTCCAGATGTTTTAACCTTCTTTTCAAGCACACACACAAAAAGTCTTTGGGTCTTTAATATGGCTACTGAAAAGCCTATGTCCACAAAGGGGAACTGACATTTAATGATCTTTAAAGTAAAACATTCAAAGTTCTTATGGTGTTAAGAGGACTCCATGATTTTTGTAATCAAATCATGAGCATATAAAATATAATCATTTGTAGTGGAAGTAAAGAGGACAGAGAAGAGACAACAGGAATGTGGATTTTTTTAAATTAGGAAAAGAATTCCATTGTATATTTGTTAGGAAAGGGAAGACTTGGAAAAAATTCTGTTAAGTGAAGTAAGCCAGGCCCAAAGAAACATAGGTCCCATGGTTTCCCTTATTTGCAATAACTAGTATAAGTCGAGGACAAGCAGAAAAGGACAAAGCTTTGTACATATGACCATATAAAATGATGTTGAGCAAAATGAACCCCAAGATAGGGACACAACTGATTTCTTGCTATTGTTTTTAGTGTATTTAAAATGTACTATGTGATTTTTTTTGTTTCTTTTGTATGTTCTTCCCCCACGGTATACTGTATTTGATGTTGGTGCCCTGCATATTGTATATGCATTTTTCTAATTTGGGGAGGGGAAGGGTAATAACAAAATGCTAAAATAAGGATACAGGTTGACTCAGTATAACAATGAGATGTACAAGACACTATGTTGAAAATGAACTTTACAACTTGAGGCGGGGAGGGAGTAGTTGTGGAGGTGGGAAGGAAGGGAGGGGGGTAGGGGAAAAACAAAGGAGGGGGTAACAATGCTCGATAGGAAATGGACTCATTACCTTACTCATGTAACTGAAACCCCTCTGTACAGTATCTTTACAATAAAAATATTTTTTAAAAAAATCAGGAAAAGAATGCCCAGAGAAGCCAGTCATCCAAGACAACCTCACTGGCTTCTCGTCAGGTTCTGGATTTCACCAGGAGACTGGACCAATGGCGAGTGTTGTTAGTGCTTCTTGTGGATCCAGTAAGATGAGGATTTTCACTCTTTTATTTTATTTTTTTATTGTGAAAACATTGTACAGAGGGGTTACAATTACATGGGCAAGAGAATGAGTACATTTCTTATCAAGCATTGTACCCTCCTCCTTTGTTTCCCCTTCCCATCCCTTCCCAGCCTCCCCCCCAATCCTCCCCCCACCCCCCACCAAAGTTGTAAAGTTCGTTTTCGACACTCTTAAGTCGTGCAGATCTTTTTGTTTTAAATGTAAGGACACTGTACAGAGTACAGTTACATGAGCAAGGTAGTGAGTCCATTTCTTATTGAGCATTGTTACCCTCTTCTTTGTTTTTTCCCTACCATCCCTTTCCTCCCCCCCTCCCAAGTCCTACCTGTTCCCCGCCCCCTGCAAGTTGTAAAGTTCATTTTCAACATAGTGTCTTAGACATCTCATTGTTACAATGGGTCAACCTGTATCCTTGTTTCAGCATTTTGTTATTTCTCTTCCCCTTCCCTAATTAGAAAAAATATATATATACAAGATGTAAGGCAATGGAATCGAATGCAGTGACAACAGGACTTATACCTTGGGGGAAGAATTCACAAAAGAAACAAAATAAATCACATAGTACTTTAAAAACAACAGCAACAAAGAAAAAAACCTCTTGTGTCCCTATAGAGGGGTTCATTTCACTTACCATTTTTAAATAGACCTTCTTTATTTGTAGTTAAAACGAACAAGGAGTGAGCAGAGTAGCACCCAACAGTTTTAGGAAACTTGGTTCCTGCTGGTATGAATGAAACTATGGAGTAGTGATTTCTGCCTCCTCATTTCAGAGAAAGTCTGGTCTTATTTTTTTTCCAGCATAATTAAACAGGCTTCTTTCTTAAAACGGGTTTGGGTTATGATCAGTCACACATATACTACTCAATTCGTTATACTTAAAGCCAATTAGTCCAGATCCATTTGTATTTGAGTATTTCCTGAGCTGTCTTATTTCTGGGTGAACATAGTAAGGTCTGTGCTGTAGTAGACATGCACCTAGAAGCTGGGAATGCAGGGATGTAGGAGGAAACATTAGGCAAGGGAGAGTCAAGAAATGCATCCTAACCCTATCCTGTTATTCAAACTCTTCAAGAATGACTAAGAGCAGGAAAGGTAGAGTGAGAGAAATGTCTTGAGTTATGCTGTTATTCCAAGAGAGAATGAGTTTGTGGAGGGAGGTCATGGTGAGCTGAAAATAAAAAAAAAAAAACAGTAAGAATAAAGGGAGAAAATGTGGCATGCGTACACCATGGAATGCTACTTCGCCTTTAAATAAGAGGAAATTTTGTCATAGTAACAACATGGATGGACATGTGTATCATGTGTGTGATATCTATATGATATATGTGAAATATATATCAATATGATACGTGGGTATATGTATTTCACATTTTCTTGATCCATTTGTTGGTTTCAGGGCATCTGAGTTGTTTCTATGATGTCCTGTATCCTACTAGGATAACTAGTAGGATTGGATCCTATTTTTTAACCCAGGCTTTCCTCCCCTGCAGGGATAATCACTAGATTGAACAGTTAAAGTAATTTGCATACATTTCTAATAGTGAAAACATCTTCTTCAGGGTCGGATTGCCTGGTAAGTCCCTGTGCAGCAAAGCTCAGTGCATGAACCTTCAATACCACTTCAGGACCACAGCCCCTGAGCCGTGTCCTCTGTCCCTTCTCAAAGATAAGCCTACCCACTCTTAACTCTTCTCTGCTGCCCTAAGCTATAACTTTATAGATAAGATACACTTCTGCACCTGCTCTCTTCATTTCATCTGCTCCGGATGTTTCACTCTACTGTCATTAATAAAAGGTCGGATGCCCTGTAAGACTTTTTGGCATTACATGTATAGATTCCTTTGTGCACACATCTAGCCTACCGGAATTCTTTCATGCTTTCAGATTTGCTTGTTTGAATTCTTTCCCTTAATGTTGTAGTATTGCTAATTACTAAAGGTTTTGAGAACTCTCATTGTAATTACAAGAAATAACTATCAATTTGTTCTTTTACATTGATAGAATAAGAAATACCACGATGGGGTTTCTATTCATAATTATCCAATGAGAAAGCAGCTTTGTTGTACGAAGACAGAAAGCATATAAAGGAATGAATTTGTTGATGGAAAAACAACAAGAAGTAATGCCCTTAACACTTATTTAATGAACCAGAAAGAATATGTATTAAAGGTTCATTGATAATTGAAATAACGTTCTCAATATAAATGAACAATTTGACCTGCACATTTAAAAAATGGGTTTGTCACGGTAGGAAACAGTAGCAATATAAATTAATGAAGTTCATGCTCTAAACCATAAAGACTAATAAAAGTCCTAGAAAATACAGAGAGAACCTAGGAAACAGCACTGATGGATAGATATCCCTAAGTTCTAGCACTAAATCCCAGAAGTATTACCGCTATGCTAAAGAAGTAATTATTGATACAATAATTGATTGATACAATGCTGAAGCTTTTCTTTGCTAGCTGTTTTACCTGTAACAACTAAGCTTTTCAGAAGGAACTCAAAAATATTGTATACACACTTGAGTGAATTTGTATTTTCCTTAGTTAACAAAAGAAATGAGTGATTCTTGAAGGCATTAGTGGTCTTCTATTGGTTTCTTTTAGTGTCATTGGTTGACAACTGCTTTTCTAATGTTAAAAAATAGTAACTTCCAGAAAGAGAAGGGTCTCTGTATGATATGATCCGAGTATACCACTGCTAAGTTCTCATTAGTCTAAACTTTCTTTCCAAATGCCTTGGAAAATCAGCTCCTGGTGTCTCTGATTGCGGCAACACCATTCAAGCTCATAATCAGCCGCCCACCGATAGTTCCCAGCAACATTCCTCATTTTCACTTGATCAGGATGGTATATTCATCTATAATGGTACCTGCCACATAACCTTCATGATCATGCACCAATCATGAATTTGCAAAGAAGGCATAGTAATCAAATTAAGACAGCCCCACAGTACTCCTTTTTCATGTGTCACCTTGAAATTTATCTCTGTGGGGCTTTTTTTCTCATGGGGATTAGAAGAATGGGTAAAATTTTACAAATGGATTTCATTTGCTAAGAACCAATTTAATTTTTTCATTACTTTATTGATATTGTATGTCTTTTTGACATTTTTAATGTGAATTTAATAAGTTACCTGTCTTAAAAATGTGACCTTGACAATTTGTTTGCATGACTAAGATGGTATTGCTGAGTGAATGGAATTGCATTCTGCTCCTCCCTTCCAGGTTTTGAGTGTTGTTCATCTTTATAATTGTTCATTTACTACAACTTCTACTAAATAGCATTTCAGATGTTTAGAAAATCAGTCCACTGATTCTACTGAAGAATAGTTTTACCTTTTGTGCAAATAATGATGAGTTATTACTCAATAGTTAAGCATCCCTATAAACTAACTTACAAATAAGGAACATAGAAAGTTCTTTTCTTCAGAAGGAAAAAATATTTTTTGAATTTTCTTTTATCTCATAGTAGAATGTTTCTCCTGGATTTATAGCTGTATTTGAAAACAAGGTAATGTCATGGCTCTCTTATGGTTTATAAATTAATAATTTTATCTCATATAATTTCTTTCTAGCTACTTATGTATTATTTTATGTAGTAAAACACATAGTACCTTTTGGAAGAGCACATATATCATACCACAAATATAACATTTTAATAGGTTTTAGCCAAAAAGGAGGTGTTAATAAGAAACAAGAGAAAAGAAAGTATAACACACAGCTAAATTTTTCACTGCTCTTAGAAATGTTGTGATCTATTTATAAACTGCTATCATTAAACTTACTCCTCTATGGGAAACTTGTTCTTTTAAAGTTTACAACTTAAAGCTGCAGGTTCAGGATAAATGTGTAAGGGTGATTTGTACATTAGTCCATTGATGAACACTGTTCATGACGTATGCCACTTGAAGTGAGACTTTCTCAGTGAGACTTGGCACGAGTGCTCATGGTATGTAGTAACTGCTTAAACAGCAATTGATTTCATAATCTCCATCAGAGCAGTCAGCTGATAGAATGTGCTTTGTGGTTCGCACGGAAGTAGAGAAACATAAGAAAGAAGTATGAAAGTACAAGGTCAAAGACAGTTTCTAAAACAAGAACAAAGTTTTGATGTGAGATAGAAACCATTAAAGAAAGCTGCAGTCAGGGACAATCGGTCCAAGAGTTCTAATATTTTTCTAGATGAATGAGAAAAAATGAAGAGAAGAAAATTAATTTGAAAAAAGCAAGCACATAAAATGTCTTTCAGAGCTCAAGATATGAGTTTCCAGATTAAAACAACCATTGAATGGCCAATACAGTGATAGCAGAATTAGAAATCAATCAGAATTTGAAAGATAAAGAGCAGGTGCTAGAAGCCTCAGAGAGAAAATATAGAAATTACTGCAGAGAACAAGAGTGAGAATAGCAAATGAATTCTCATCAACAATGATTTCGATAAAGGCCAGATAAGAGACTGGTAAGAACTGCACAGACCTGTAGAAATACATTTTCCTGGATATTTATGAACCTAGAGTATTATGAGAGGCAAGAGTATCAATAAATTATGAGAGTGGGATAGGGATATTTTCCGAACCATTTGAACACAGTAAATTTATGTCGCATGTCTGACTACTTCTAAAGTCTGTGCTTTTCAAACTGATTAAAATGACCAAGCTGAGAAATAAAGGGAAGGGGAATTGTGTTCTTGCATTCCAGGAGGCAGAGAGGCAGGGGACATGGAGCGAGAGGCAGAAATGTAGTTGGCCTTTTTGTGGAATGGGAAAGGTGAGAAGTGAGTTGAAGACACTGAAGTAGAAAATTTGCATTACAGAAGAAAGAGCCATCTGTCAGAAAAGCAAGAAGAAGCCACAGTGCAGCTAAGTAGTGGGGTTTCAGGTATTTTATTTTTATGTTTTTGATGCCAATAGTCGGGCCTGAGCTTGGGGACCATTGTGCTCTCCTTTTGCTTTATCGCTCAAGGCTGACATTCTACCCCTTGATCACATCGCTACTTCTAGATTGTTTTTGGTAGTTCATTAGAAATAAAAGGTTTTTTTTCTATCTGGGCTGGCTTCAGACTATGATCTTCAGACCTACCCTCCTGAGTAACTAGGATTACAGACATGAGCCCCACCCCCCAATGCCTAGCTGAGTTTTGCTGCCTTACTCCTTTTGAAGTAGAATTTTCGGACAGATGGAAGACATTGCATAGCAAAGTAGATGTTACATAGCAGAGCGGATCTCTATTAGAAAGATGTGGCAATAAAAGTAAATGATGAAAGCCAAACGTATTAAGAAAAGATGATTTGTAAATAGCAAAAAGAAAAAAAAAAAGAATTGATTAGGCTGAGACTGAGAGTTTCTCAGTAAGCGAAAGGCAGTCTCTTCCATAGACTCACGTGTCCACATGGGCAGTGTGGCAGCCCACACACCGTGGATCACATTTTTCTATGCCTATATACCTCTGATAAAATTTCAATCATAAGAGCAGTACAATATTGACAGTAATGAGAAATTGAGTAGTTACAACACTATGCTATAATAGAAGCAATATGAATATGGTCTTTCCCTTAAAAGAGTTAATACAATTAATCGTTTGGACTGTAGTTAACTACAGGTAAGTGAAGTGTGGAAGAGAATAACCAGGCAGTAAGAAGAGAGCCTTTCTGTAATATGTTTTTTGTATTTTTGATAGATTTAGCCACTGACGTTATCTAGCCCTACCTTTTGTGACCGATTCAGCCATCATTCCTGTCTGTAAGATATCTAAAACAACCAATTCATAATTCTATTTTATTGAACTAGTGTGGTTTAATTAGCCGAAGAAAGATGGCAAGTTCTGGGCAGTCTTTAGGAGAGAAATTCTTGCTGGCCTTGGTGTGTAAATCAAATGAAGTGTCACAGGGTCTCAAATTCAATTATTTCTGCAGGTTGAAATATAAGCTCAGTTCTGACATTCTTTGGTTTTTGTCTTTTTATGATAGGCAGCCCACAGTAGAAATGATTGCATAATTTTGTTTAATGATGCCTCAAGGATCCAAACCTTTGCTTCTGTTTCAAGAAGAATAAGCAATTAAAATGCAGAACTTTCCATTAATTTATTCAGATTCAAGCCAGCAGTATTTTCGAGATGATTTGGCAAAATATTTGGGATATGTTTCCAAAGGAATTACTTTAGGCTAGTGACATATTACCTGCCTGCAATTTGATTTACCAGCTATTTTCAATTCAGCAATTTTTTAAACAAGGAAAACGCAGTCTTTTTATGAAGCCAAACTTTTGGGATGTTTCTTGATTCTTTTTTTCGCCAGGTAGCATTCATATGGCAAAGTTGATTTAATCAGTGTTGTTACAGTTAATTGCTTCTAAATTCTTATATCACGTGCAAAAATGACTCTTTTAGTGATATGACAGAATTATAACTTTTTGGTTAGTGTTTTCACTATTGTACAGTAATCTTTCAGTGTGGCATACAAGATCAAACCCTCATATGAGAGTCCTATTAGCACTCGCTATTTGAAGAGATTTGAAGGTAGGCTTCTAACCTTCTGTAACTCCTAAAATTTCACAAGTAGAAACATGTTTCTTTGGTATTGTGAATATGATACTTTGTATTTGAACTGGTAAGGTGGTTATCTTATCATGGATTATAAGAATCCTTTGTAAAGTGGCATAAAAAGGATTATTGTATGGTCCTTACTTCGTGTCAAATATGACCTTACAGGGCTGGGAATGTGGCTTAATGGTAGAATGCCTGCCTAGCATGCATGAAGCCCTGGATTCAATTCCTTAGTACCACGTATGGAGAAAAAGGTGGAAATGGCACTATGGATCAAGTGGTAGTGCTAGTCTTGAGCAAAGAAGCTCAGGGACAGTGCCCAGGCCCTGAGTCTAAGGCCCAGACCTCATTAATTTACAACTCAAAGCTACCTTATGAGTTAAGTATTTGTATTCCCATTTTATATAACAAAACTGAACCTCTAAGAGATCGAATCATTTGTCTTAATTAAACACATCCTAAGAGACAGAACAAGATCGGTACTTAGTTGCTGCTTCTCTGACTTCTGATTGTTAACTATTAACTCTGTTTCGAGGTTGTACAAGCCATGTGGAATAGGAGTCGTGTAAGACTACGCAGTACCTGCAAGGAGTCAGGGTGTGGAGAGAACACAAGGGGTAAAGTGAGGAAAGCACAGAAAAGGAAAACTCACAGCGTGGCTCAAGTTAACATCGGAACCATGCTATTAATTTAATATCAGAAGCATGCTATTAATTACCTTCTGCTTTTTTTTTTTTTTTGTCGGTCATGGAGCTTGAACTCTGGGCCTGGCCGCTGTCCCTCAGCTCTTCAGCTCAAGGCAAGCACTCTACCAATTGAGCCACCGTGCCACTTCAGGTTTTCTGAGTGGTTAATTGGAGATATGAGTCTTACAGACTTTCCTGCCCGGGCTGACTTTGAACCAGGATCCTTAGATCTCAGCCTCCTGAGTAGCTAGGATTACAGGCATCAGCCACTGGCATATGATTACCTTCTGCTTTTAACAGAGCCAAAATAAAAGGTACTAAGGAATACTAGGTTATGTCTATTATCACGGGAATGTTAAAGCATCTCTTTGAGGGATAATTTTTTGCCAAAATAAACCCACAAGCATTCAGATACAAGTAGGGAGAGACGAGCACATCACACTATTGGGCAGAGCCTTGCCTTGGTCAATATGACGCTTATAAAACATTTGCACTGAAAGAAATATCAAGCTCCATCTCTCTGGCATTCATCAGGCGTATTTATGCTTGCTTGCACACATGTATGTGATTAATGTTGTTGCTTAAGAAGGATCTATTCATACGTTTCAGCCGGACAGAGAATAACGAGTGATCCATCACGTGAAATCCAGTTATTCATCAAAACAAAGTGCCTTTCCATCTTGTTTCTCAATTCCTATCATTGTGATGATTTTCTGTATAGAAGTGAAGTGATAGCTATGTATGTGACAAGCAGCATAATGAACTCACTGGGAGTCTTGGCCCGTAAGAATCGTAAAAGTAGGTATTTGTGATTGTATGCTAATATCTTCTCTTACTCTCAGAGGAAAAAAAATTAAAGAAGCCATCTTAGTGAAATATGAATTAAGGGAAGTTCAACTGAGAACTTTTAATGAAGAATGGATGAAGCAGTTATCTGCTTTGTGTTGACTTTTATCTGCAACTAGCAAGGAAAATCAGATCATGTCAAACAAAGTATCATTGATGAGGTTTACCTCTATGTGTCACCCCTGGATTTGCTGTTTAGTTCAGGATATGATATAAGTGACAGTGATGACAAACACAATGAAGGGTTAAAATGCAAAGATGCCATCAATTCCTCAGGATCAAAATGTGCGAAGAGATGAGGGGAAAGATGCTGAAGGCTGGCCACTCCATTCCATTGTAGGCCATCTTGAAATGAGCTCAGCTTGCACTGTACGCCTTGTAAAAAATGAATATATTAAAAGATAACCCAGCTGAGCACTGGTGGTTCACACTTGTAAGCCTTGCTACTCAGGAGGCTGAGATCTGAGGATGGTGGTTTGAAGCCGATCAGGAAAAGCTGTGAGGCTCTTGTCTCCAGTTAACCACCAGAAAACCAGAAGTGGAGCTGTGTCTCAAAGTGGTTGAGCACTAGCCTTGAGTGAAGGAGCTCAGGGACAGTGCCTTATGACCAGCAAAGAACTAAGTGTCCTATTTGATTTGTATGCCATTCTATCATCTCTGTGCTTTGCCACTGTGTACGTTAAAGTAAACAATAGCTCACACACAAATCCCTTGAAACTATAGCTCTCAGAAAAAAAATATATTTTAACCAACTGTTGATCCATCTCTATTATCTGCTCTTTTACAGCTTTACTATTACATATTTAATAAGTAAATTATATGCCTAAGGTATTCAACTTGAAACAAGCATACAGCATATAATGGTGGCACTATCAAGCTAATTTACCTATCCTTAAGCTCACGTAGTTATACCTGTATGTGTGTTAGGAACACGTCACATCTGACCTGATAGCAAATTCCAAGTATGCAATACAGTTACTAACATACTGTACATTAGCTCTAATATCCTCAGCTTGCATTCAACTTGACATTCTCAGTCAGACTCTCCATTTCCCCTCCACACAGGCCTAGTAACTTCCATTTTCCTTTCCATTTCTCTGAGTTTTTCCACTTTAGATTCAATATATAAGCAAAATCATGCAGGACTTGTCTTTCTTGTGTCTAGCATTCCAGGTTCATCTCTGTTGTTGGAATGGCAAGATTTCTTTCTTTTAATGCTGAATATTATTTCATGTATGTACATACCACATTTTCTTTATTCATTTATACATTCATGGGCACTCGGGGTGTTTACACACCTTGAATATTTTGAAAAATGCTAATGAACATGTCTACAAATTGTTAACTTCATCATCTTTGGGTATGTTCCCAGTAGAAGTATAGTTTTATATTTAATTTTTTGAAGAACCTCCATGTTGCTCACCACCACTGCAACGCATATACAGAGAAGATATTAATGGCATATTACTAGCCCAGGAAAAAGCAAAAAGTTAAGATTTGATAGAGTTGTGAATGTAGCCCCATGGTGGAGCTTGTGCTTAGCATGCTTGTGATCCCAAGTTTGTCCCTCAGTATCATAAAAAGTGGAAATTTGGGTTTACCATTTCTACTGAATGTACTCACAAAGCTGCGATAAGTTGACGTTATCTGTAGAACGCATCAAAGCCAAGCAGTGGCAGACTTTGCATTGTGTCCCATTTCAGTAGCATAGAGGCGTGGGGAAGAGGCTGCGCATTACCTTTCCCATATCCCACCTGCAGCCACTAGTCTTCAGAAGTACTGGATCAGGGGCTGGGAATGTGGCTTAGTGGTAGAGTTACTTGCCTAGCATGCATGAAGCCCTGGGTTTGATTCCTCAGTACCACATACACAGAAAAAACTGGAAGTAATGCTGTGGCTCATGTAGTAGAGCGCTAGCCTTGAGCAAAACAAATTCAGGGACAATGCCCAGGCCCTGAGTTCAAGCCTCAGAACTGGCAAATTAAAAAAAGAAAAAGAAGTACTAGATCATCTCATTTGAATTGAAGATCAGTTCTACTTCATTAAACTGTGTTGGCTTCCCAGCTGTGAAAAGTGAATGCAATGAACATAATTTGGGTGATAAAATCTTTAATTTCACCCTCATGTATGATGTGCATAACTGTATTTATTTTAAATCTCTTCACACCCTTAGTAACATTTAAAAGCTGAACTGGTAATAAGGAGGATACTTTTCCCTTGCCAGCAACCAAACATTCCACTTGCCTTCTAAATAAGATGCCTGGGAAGGAAGGAAGCCAATGTTTGCTGCCTAAGTTTTCCATGTCTGCTGTAACAAATCCACAAGCTCTGTGTCCTCAAACAGCACTTTTGAACTTCCATGCAATTAAATGCATTGGATCAGTTGAGGTTCAAGACAGGAGTAGTAGAAATTGCTGGAAACCAGTGGCTCAGGTCTGTAATTCTAGAACCCCAGAGGCCAACATCTTGAGGGTCATAGCTTGAGGGAACCTGGAGACAGAGTATGTGAAACTTCTAACGTAACCAGCAAAAAACAGGGCTGGGGACATGGATGAAGTGGTAGAACACCATCTGGGAAAACAAGCTAAGAAAGAAAGTTGAGCAGGCATGAGACCCTGAGTTCAAACTGCATTTCCACCCCTCCCCCCCAAAAAAATAGAAACCACTTTGTAAAGTCAATATCACATTCAGAAAAGACCAGTTAGATAAAATAGTAATTGCAGTGTCATCTATTACACATGTTAATGTATTATTGCAATTGAAATTTAAAGCACCTGCAAAAAAAAAAAAGTATGCGCTCCCAGACTTCACCCACAACACAAGTGGACCTGGGTTGCTTTGGCTGGGTCTTAATAGTTTGATTTCTGACAAACATCAGGTCATTCTGATGGTCTTATCATTTACTGCCATGTTTCAAGAAATATTGTTGTAGTGATTACATCTCTCCTGCTGGAGCTAGAACAGTTTAATGACTCTCAGTAGTATTTGAACCTATGACTTTGAGGAAGATTTATTATCCCAAACAGACTTTTATTACGAAAGAGCACAAAACATAATTTTAATTGAGGGTGAATGGAATGATCAGGGCTTATGAAAAATAACATTTTAAAATCAATTTCCACATTACTGCAATTTGTCATTTCAAGAATGTATACAACTAAAAGTAGTTGAAAATTTTATTCAAAATATGGTTATTGTACACTTTACACCAAATTACATTTTTATGCTAGCTTTTATTCTTTTGTCTTCAAAACTGGAGAAAATAATTTCCTTATTTTATGGGGCAAATGAGTTCAGTGTAGCTTATAAATAATCAAATAATTTTTCTAATGCTATATATGTAACATAAATTTAATAATACTTTCTAATCTATTGTCACTTAGCTATGAAACTTTATCAGACAGATAAGTCTAGTGTTCCTAGCAGAATTTGATTACATTTATCATGACATTATGATTATAAGATGCAAAGCTCAGTATTGACTCTGTATTTCCAGAACTTGCATCATGAAAATCAAGTTGGCTATAGTCTTGTGGTAATGTGGCAGCACTTGACATTTAACATAAGAATATCACCATTCCCACAATTTAAATTCATCTGTGAGTACTGTAAGAAGCATGTAAATTAATTTAAGGATTAGTTATTTGGAAGTAAAATTATTTTTCCAATTTGTGCCTATCTTGCCAATCTAAAGCTGTGCATATATTATTTATTAAATACCAGCATTCATTCAACAAATTAGGATATGTCACACATTATTTATTAAATACCAGCATTCATTCAACAAATTAGGATATGTCACATACTTCCTTAGTACCAAATTGAACTTTCCTAATTAAAAATTAGATGTGGTCATTCAATTTCTTCCATTGAACCATTCTGCATTCTTAAAATAATCTCTAAACTCTGGAATGCTGCTGCAAAATCCCATGCCATGCGGTCCTGATTTTCCTCTTGTTTCACTGTCTAATCACCTCAGGTTTGCTCTTAAACTGCAGTTGTTGGAAGTTATATGCTCTGACCTTATCTAGACCTGTAGACATGTTTTTTTTTAGGGCTAAGAGCACTCAAATCTTGGGAGGATACCTGCTGTTTATCTTCAGGTTACAACTTAATTCTCTTAAGGAAGCACTTCCTGGATTACCACATCCAGACATGGGGCCCAGTTTACAAGTTTTTTTTAACCTTTGTGGGTTTTATAATATTAACTCTCCCACTGTATATGCTTACTTACTTTCTCCCTACACAGCAAATCTGAAGACATTAAATATATGAGGAGCTGTCCTGGGTGCTGAAAACATAGCAATGACTGAGATGCCATGTCTGTCCCCAGTGGCTTGCAAAATAATGAAAAAGCAAATAAAATAGGAACAAAGATTAAAGTACCATGCACGATGGCTCGTGACTACAATCCTAGCTATGTAGGAGGCAGGGACAGGTAGCTCTCAAGTTCCAGGTTAGTCCAGGCAAAGGCAGAGAAAAACAAAATGCAAACAAAATGGTAGGAGCTTAGCTCGAGTTCTAGAGTACTTGCCTAATAAGCATGAGGCCCTGAGTTAAATCCCCAGTAACACACAGACACACACACACACATACACATACACACACACACAGCCACAGCCACATGGTAAATAAATATTGCATGGGGACAGGTGAATACATATAAATATGTAAAGGAGGCTGTGCAAATCTAGACCCTATCACTGAAGTTCACAAAGTATGGAACCCCTTTGAAAATTGATGCCTATGAAAAAAATAACAGTTTTACATTTTGCTCATCTGTTTTTAAACTCAACTGGGAAGTGGCTCTTCTCCATTCACTAGGGAGGCTATGAATTATAAGGTTGCAACTCATAATTTGCAACTCTAATTTCCTTCCACATGGATTTCATAGGAAAGAACTCTAGTGTATTTATTTCCTAGATCCTCATTCTTAGAAGACTTGGAGGTGGCTCACCACTGTAAGCAGAGAGCCCTGAGTTCAAGTCTTGGCACTACAAAGTGGGGTGGGGGTGTGGTTAAGGGGACAGAGGGAAGGAAGTACTTTGGCATGTAATTATCATAAATTATATTACACAATTTTCTTTAATACTTTAAAACATGAAATGTAGTTAAGACTTTTTAAATTAGTTCTACCATATTTTAAAATCAAATGAACATAGTTTCAGTGACAAAAAATTTTAAGTATTAGATTGATACCTTATTAAAATTCAAGTGGATTTTAATGTGTTCCTGGATTTTTTTTAATGTACTGAGACTGAAAGACCGGAATTTTAAATAGTTATCCACATACATCATCAACCTGAGGTTATATTTTATATTTGAAATGTAATTTATGTTGTATTTGAAAGATGTACAAAAGCATAGAGAATGTGTTATAAATTTATATGGAATTTGACATGAGCCTTTCAAATATTTATTTCTTTTATTTAATAGAAGAAATGGTCTGCAAATTTATTACAGTCATGTTTATGAAATGCATATATTTTTTTATTTGATAGTCTGCATATTTTGTAATGCATAAAGATCTTGCCAAGCAAGAAAATTTATTTCTCAGTGAATTCTGGCAATGTTGATCTCACAAATGTGCCTAGCAAAGTAAATGGTGTGTGTGGGAAAGTTTCAGGAAAGAGGTTATTTATAAGTGTCAAGTAATCAAATATAGGTGTTTACAACAACAGCTACTAGAAAATTTACGAACCCATCTCCCTATAATGATTTTGTGTTGACTCAGTTGAAAAGAAGAGGATGAAGTCAGCAACTTTTGAAGAACCATTTATCCTGGTTACTGGCCAAATGTAGGCTGCATTATAAGTCTGTAACTATTATGAATTCTATGGACTTGGACCACATGGCTGGCTTCAATTTGCCAGCAATTGAAAAAAAATGTCAGCCTCAGGACTAAATACAATGATTGTATAATTTCCATTAAGATATGTGTGCTATTCAGGATGCCTGTACATCTGTAGCCCCATAGTTTAAACTATTAGAAATTGAAAATATGCAAAGGTAAACCAACTAGCCAAATTTAAAGAAGCATTGCATGAAAAAAACAGTAGATTTTTTTGGCTTTACTATCTGTTATTGTAATACGATTTTTTTTTTGCTCCATGAAAAATAAAACAAATGCTGAAGCTTAGTTGTAAAATCAAGCAAGAAGCTCAGTTGTAAAATCAAAAGCTCAGTAGCTGTAGACCATCTTCTCAGAGATGAAAGAATTAACCTTCTCATCTTAATCCTCAGAGACTTATAAAGAATTGAAGTTATAAGTGCCTATGTAAAAAGGGAAATCTCTGCATGGAGACCATTTTCAAAGCACTAAAAGAGCTCCTTAGGGGATGTGTTCTTAGAGGAGCTGACAGGCATGGGGTTCATGTTCTTTTTCAGGTTTTCATTATTGCTGAAGTTCAGGAAAGGTAGTCAATTAATGGCACATGCCTTGAGTTGATTTCTGCTTTTGAGCAGTTCCATATGAACTGATGTAAAGCCACAAATCTATGAAAACTTATTGCCTCTTGTGTTGTTAAAAGTTAACTTACATTTACTTACAGAAAAATAGAAAATTACGAGTACGGATTTTGTAACCCATTTTAACTCAGAACTGAAATCCGCATACTTTGAATTCCATAAGCATCATTTCCTTGAGGCATCAGATAATTAATGTGCTCAAAGAATAATAGTTCCAAATATTTAGGATTCAATAATAAACCAGTGGGTTGACTGGGCTATGTGCCAACTGTAGAGTTTTTCTCTTGTTTAACTTTTCTTTATTATTATTATCTTTAAGTAGTTGTACAAAGGAGGAGGCAGTTTATAAATACAATGCATCTGCTCTGTGTCAAATGGAGAAAATGTTTATTTTCTTCCTATAGGTTAGAATACTATACATTAGGATATCATACAAGCATTTGAATGAACAGAATAGTGGTTCATTTTGATATGGAAAATCATATCCATTGGATAGCTTACATGGAAAAGCAATGAGAGATTAATATCTAAAGTTATGAGGTATATGTGTGTAAATGTGTATAAGTATATCAATAATAGTAATTTTTAGAGACAGAACTGAATATTCGGTGGTGGAAAAGTGGGCTGTAGCATTTTTATCATAATAGTGTAAAACTTATGTAATTTAGACTAAGAGGAAGGCCAAAATCTAATATAATTTGAATTCTAGAGGCATGCACAGGTTTTTCATGAGTAAAGACCAGAAGTCGCTAATTTTAAGTAGCTCTAAAATGGGTAAATAAAAGCTTTACTATTAATAATTAAATTATGAAAAGTTAAGTATAAAGTCTCTTTGCCTAACTCTTTGCACCTTGAGCAGATTAAAATGACTAGCACAGTCATGAAATGCATTCCTGTGTTTTTACCATTAGGACTGAACAGTGATTAACTAGGAAAAAGAAAATGATGTAACAGTCTCTTTATTTTTCAACATTACATAGGAAGTATTCTTTATAGCCACATGACCAATTAATGTATTATTACGAATTAATTGATAAAGCATTTAATTGATATATCTAATTCATAAAACAGGCAATAAGAGTGTAAGGAGATGAGTAGTTTTTTCAAAAGGAGTCTACTAGAGCAAGCAAAAAAGCGTGGAACTAGATTAGCCTGAACCCTAGACACAAAATACACATGTACTTTATATACAACTCATACACATAGCTTGAAGGTAATTAGACGTGATCGTGTTACTGTTTCTGCATTTTAACTGGAACTTTGCACCTGAGATGTCTACATGTATGTCATCATGTGTGCACCCAACAAATTTCAGATTCTGGAAAATTTCTGATTCATATTTTGGAGTTGGTATTTCATAGCCTTGGAGTAAGCACCATATACTAGCATGATTTGAGTCACTAATTATAACAAAGTCCCCTGAGAGGATATATAAAATTCACATGGAGGCCCAGGAATGTCTTGCTTGAAGATAGCTTAGCACCAGCATTATTCATTATGCTTCATTCCTCACTTAAAATTGTAATATGCTTGGTCCATTATCCTGATTGTTAGTAAGCAAGTGTTTCAGAAGATTAAAGAGAATAGTTGCATAGCAGAAAATTCTTCATACTTGTTTTATTCACTTTAATTCTGTATTTAATTGGAGACACTAATGTTTCCTACTTTACTTTGTATTCAGGATTATTACCTCATGACTGCAATGTGGATTTTAGCACTTCATGTAAGCAGCACTTAATTCGCACTTTACATTTATTCAAGCAGTTCTCACAATCTGTTGCTCCGTATATACTTTCTATATGTAGCCTTCACATTTCACCCTTGAGTTTCAGCTTTTGCAATTATTTTCTGAGTGCTTTCCCCAGAACCTTGTCTTTGAAATTACCCCTCACTGTGATGTTACTGAAACATATACACCAAATTAGGACAAGATAACAAGCAGAATGTCATTCCAGGATAAATTACTCAAATGTTTTTAAGCAAAAGGTCTATTATTTTCAGAAGTAAAGTGAAGACAATATTTGCTAATGGAGGGAACATATGAAGTTTCTAAGGATGTAGCAAGCATAGCTAAGGGGAACTTTATAGTTTTATTGTCCTAGTTGAGAAGGCTCTACCTTCAAAACATTTTTTTGGGGGGGAGGGTCAGTATGGGGCTTGAACTCTGGGCCTGGGCGCTGTCGCTCAGCTCTTCAGCTTAAGGAGAGCATTCTACCACTTGAGCCACAGTGCCACTTCTGGTTTTCTGGTAGTTAGTTGGAGGTAAGAGTCTCAAGGGCTTTCCTGCCTGGGCTGGCTTTGAACTATGATCCTCAGATTGTGGCCTCCTGTGTAGCTAAGATCATAGGTGTAAGCCACTGACACCCAGCAGTTCAAAACATTTCTTAAGGGAGTTTTAGTTTTTTTGGCTGAGTGTCATTGGCTCACAGCTGTAATCCTAGCTACTCAAGGAGCTGAAATGTGAGGATCAATAGTTCTAATCCAGCCCAGGCAGGAAAGCTCATGAGACTCTTATCTCAAACGAACTACTGAAAAAATAAAAAAGCTATAAGTGGAGCTGTGGCTCCAGTGGTAGAACACTAGACTTGAGCAAAGAGTTGCTCAAGGATAGCACCAAGGCTCCAAGTTGAAGCCCAGAACCTGCACAAAAAGAAAATAAGGAGGGAGAGGAAGGGACATTTTGTTGTTGTTTTTTATTTCTGATGCAGTACCTAGGTTAGAGTTCTTCAGAGAGAGAGAATCAGAGCATGGGAAAACAGATTTCCAGGCATTGGCTCACAGACTGTGTCAACTAAAATGTCCAAGATCAGCAGAGTGGCTTTATAAGAATCAGTGCTGTAGTTTGAAAGCAGTGTTCTGTTGGCTGGGCCCTTCCTGCTCAGAGGACCTCAGCCTTATTCTATTAGGGCCCTCAGTTGGTTGGATGAGGACCTCTCAGTTTGGAAGACAATTTCTTTTTGTTAGTGTATCTTTTAACTTCTGAATGTTGACTTCATTATAAGACATCCTCACAGGACTATGTCAAATACCATTTGATTACATATCTGGACACTTTGGTCAAGGTGACATATAAAATCAACCATACAAATCTATCTCAAGCCAACTTTGCACCCACATATATTTTATTACACCATGACTAATCTCCAAATGAAGATAGCAGTCAAGCTATATTTTAGCCTAATGTGGCATGATTATTATGACACAACTTTATAACTAACTGCACCCCCAAAATGTCTCAAAGTTCTTGGGTTCATGTTTCCTGATATAACTTAAACCTAGTGATGTAAAATTAACAATATTTAAATATTGGTGTGAGGTCATTATACTGTTTTACTACATGCTGAGCTATGAGAAGGAAGACAATGCACACATAACATGCATGTATGCAAATCCTAAGTATAACGAAATCTGGAAGGAATTCTCATGACAAGTATAGTCTTATGGTTATAACTATAGCTGGTATTTAAAATACATTCTTATATCCCCTATTCTTATTCCCTTTGCTGTTACCATCAGTTCATAGGATTTCTTTTGATATGATGGCCCAAATTGTCATTCCTAAAGGTCTTGGACATTAAATTCCTGCCTGGATTATGTTGTCGCTTTCCACTGACTTTTTTGTTGTTGTTGTTGGTCATGGGGCTTGAACTCTGGGCCTGAGCACTGTCCCTGAGCTCTTCAGCTCAACGTGAGTGCTCTCAAACTTGAGCCACAGTGCCACTTCTGGTTTTCTAGTGGTTTATTGGAGATAAGAGTCTCATGGATTTTCCTGCCCAGGCTGGCTTTGAACTGCGGTCCTCAGATCTAGGCTTCCTGAGTAGCTATGATTACAGGTATGAGCCACCAGCGCCCAGCTTTGTTGATTTTAATAGCCACATATAACAAGAGAATGAGACTCCCAGAGGCGTCTTTTATATTCTGGATCCAATTCTCCTTACTTGCATTGCAAACTAGCAATCCATTTTTCTTCTTGGTACTCTAGCGCAGTAACTCTTCTTTGCCTGTTGATTTGGAAGAATGAGGAGTCTGAAGTGGCCAGAGGCAATGTGACTTCCAATTGAACTAATAAGTATGTTTCTTGATGGAAGGCTTCTTCCTAGAGTCTATGACCATGAAGCCAGGAGAGCAGGAGACCAAAGGGAAAGTGTTGTTCATGGGTCACTAGGATTAATAATGAATAGTGCCATTCCCATTTCCACCTCTTTGTTCTTGAACTCATGAGCCTGTTGATGGGAGAAAGAGTTCCAAGTGTTCCGCTCCAGTTCAGGGTACAAACAACTTCTAGAGAACCTTTCTATGGCTCTGCAAAGCATTACCATGTGGTTAGCCTATTAGCTGGCTTTTCAAAAGACAATTACACTGATTTGTCAAGCCAACAATAAAATCGGCGAAGTCTCTGGGTGTTGAGCAGTTGCCACACTCTATCTACAGAGGAGTGAGTTTCCTCATTAGAAGTGATTCTGTGTGAAATGCCACTCACCTTTGTGGGTGGCTGATGGGTTTTTGGAATGGCATTTTTATAGTGAAACATGATTGTAAAATATCTCAGTCATTTTTATACAGTTTATATAATAAATTGATAGTATACTGGAATACTGACATATACTATTAAAATATAGTTTCATTTTATTACCCTTATTTTTCTATCATAACTGGAAAATGTTTATGTGGAGAGTGGAAACCACTTGTCTAGCATGAAGTTTACAAGGTATTTGTTGAAGGTATATGGAATAAATAACCTTCATGTAGATTTCTTCTGTATTGATCTATACTTAACACTGAAGAAAAGATGATAGAAACTAGAATGTTTATATGACAAGTCTTTTCATGTGCACCAATCTGTGTTCCTTCATTAGGTTCAGAATACAGTATTTAGGCTCTCACTACTTAGTTGAGGTACATAAGCAGAGGACAACCAGCTTACTTCTTGGATTAAATGTATGATCAACTGGACTCCAATTTATAATTCCAGACATACTATCCAAACCTGTGCAAGAAAAGCACCTCTGCTCATATTTTTTGCTGGTTTTGTACTTAATTTGATTAGGTGTTTTATTTTGTTTCAATGCTTAGTTAAGCAACAAGACAAGCTTGAAAAGAACAGAACTTGGAAATTTATATCAACCTCTAGGAACTTACAGTAACTTTCCCAGTGATGCATCATTCTAACCGGAGATATAAGTATCTTCACGCACACCACATGCTTGAAATGAGAATGTATACCCCTGCTGGGACCAATGGAAAACCTGCACCTTTGAACAAAAATATCTCATACGCCTTCCACTATTTTTGCTAGGTCAAATACATTCTACTCAAAGAAGAAAAAAAATCTACCCTGCAATATTAATGGTACCTTTAAAATCCATAACCCATTTGTAATAGTGATGGGTGTAGATTTTTCTAGGCTTAAGATTCTATTGAATCATTGTGCAAAAGAAAAGCTAAAACAGTTAATAACATATTAAAATGAGGAAAAATATTTTTCAGTCTCTACCTTAAAGTACACAGTCATTTTAATATATTTAATTAAAAGATTTCTATAGCAATTATGCTTTAAATGTGTGTGGCACTTGCTAATGTTAAATAAATCTTTGTATGTGATATATCTTAAGATGTTAATGAAAATTAATGCTTTACACTCCTTATACATAAAGCTAATCTAAGGTTGCTCATATTTAGTATTTTGGACACTTCCAAATGAGTTTTTGATTGAACATGTTAAAAAAAAAGATTGGAACCAAACTTAAAATCAAGGCTTATGAAGTTCAAAGAAATCTTTCCAATGAAATAATATATAACCTAGTTTCCAGAAAGTTCATCTGGTTTTAAGTTGTGAACTAGTTACCAAAGATTTTCATCTTATGGTTTCTATAGAACCTATTTCATTTGCTACTTATTTTTTTCTCACTTGTTCACAGAGAAGAGGAAAGCATTTCAACATGTCATTGTGTTTATAATTGCCAGCTTACTGGCTTTGTCATTATAAACTCTTAACAGAGAGCACAGTATTTTTTTTTTCAAATGGGGATTGTAGATGCTATTTGACAGCACTGCTGTAATGATTAGAAATGCTATTTGAAACATGGCTTGAGAAATGGCTAAGAGTGGAGATCAACAAGCTACAGCCCATGAGCCAAATTCAGGCTCCTGCTGCTTGCTTTTGCAAATAACTAAGCTATCCTCATTCCCTGATGTATTTCCGTGGCTGCTTCCACATCACAAAGGTGTCTTTAAATAGCAGCTGGTCAATCCATGGTCTACAGCATAGGAGTACAGGATAAGTGGCAATTACTGTCATTCTGAAGTTTGGGAGAATTAGTTGTTTTGAGCAGGCGATCTAGCACCGTCCAATAGAAAGATCACATTATAGATTTTCAAGAGGATCCATTTTAAAAAATGGAAATAAATTGTTTTACTTGTATTTCACATAACCCAATGTCATCTTAACAAGAAAGATATCCATAAACAGAAAAGCTGATTCCCCATTCACGTTGTTCCAAGCACATGTTTTCTATTATTTCTTCTAATATATTGTTATTACGTTTAATAACTATCAGTTCTTTTACCCAAATTAAAGTTAAATAATATGAAAAGCCAGTTCTTTAATCTTACAAAGAATATTTGAAGTGTTCTGTTCATCAGACATGTCTACTCTGTAGAACAAAGGCATTTCAGGCAATGTGACATTTTTATTGTTGTTTATAACCACAACAGCTTCAACCGAATGAACACTTATTTATTACAAAAATATCTAGTGGAATCTAGAGACTAAATTTAACAAAGTAACTTTTCCAAGGTTCCATGGCTAGGTAAATAGCACTGACTGAAACTTTAGATCTGGCTTTAATTCACTTTGCTCCAAGACCTGGCAATTGTAGCTCATCTTTTACATGTGGAAGCACCAGCTACTCTATAATGTGAACTGAAAAGCTTTAGAAAACTATGATGCACTCTCTCCTTGGATTATTGCCTTTGCTGGGCAGTGTATATTGGCTCTCACATTTGGAGGTTTGCTTTATTCTATTACTTTTATATGTTTTCCAAAAGCCCAACTACAGAGATATTAAATCTAGCCATTCATTCCCAAATAGTTCTATTCTCTGTGTGACAATATTTGCCAGCCATTGCTCCAAGGCCAGTGTAGCCATTGCTTTGTGCTCGTTCACATTTCAAATGCCTTCTTTCCTCTTTTGAGCTCTTCAACTGGGAGTCTGGAAGAAGTGGGAATCCAAGGGGCAGGGGAAAGGCTGCCTTCTGCTTCTTGCTTCTCACATCATTCTTCTTTAGAATGGAAAAAGTGATGTTTGCAAAACAATGTCAGCCAATCAATATCTCTTTCCTGATTTGCAAGAACCCAGTCTGGCAGTTTGAATCACAATGTTAAAAGGCTCCTATTCTTTATATACTCATATTTAGTTTATTGACTAGCTGGTATTTGTTTGTGTGTGTGTGTGTGTGTGTTTTACAGGAAATGGGAATTTAGCTTTGTTTTGTTTTTTTCTTACACTTCTTGGCTAGGAGCCATTCCTTGAAACTGAGGATCACAGAAGCCAAACTCTAGAGGCTTGAAAATTCAAACTGATTTCACTCAGCCCTTAACATCTAAAGATTTCACATATCCTATGGCATTGCAATCTTGTCTCCTTTCATTCAATTTGTATCCCATTGTTTCTGCCTTGAGTAGATTACCAGTCCCCTCTGGATAAGAGACAAGAAGCCTTGCTGAAATGGCCTAAAGGACTGGACCATTTGGCATTTCACCTCTCCTGTAAAAGAAAAGAAAAAAACCTTCAAGTTCCTGAAGGCATCAATGTCCCTATCATGACTGAACATTGATGCTCACTGCCCTTACTACCAAGTTCATTGATCACCAGCACATCCTCCCTTACACCTCTTACTTGAAACTCAGAAGTTGCTTCTCTGAAGCGTCCCCTGAGCCCCAAAGATGTGTTAGACACATGGCTGTGGCTCACAGTGTATGAGATTTGCCACTCTGTGTTGGCTCCACCAATGGACAGGGTGCTGTCTCATTCTTGAGTCTCAGATGCACCTAGAGCTAATGACAAAACAGGGACTCTAAATATTTTCGAGTATAAATTAACCCTTTTACTATACTCATTATATTTATGTTTTCCCTAATGCATTCAGTAGGTACTAAAAGAAGTATTGTCTCTGGTATTTAAAATTTAGTGACATGTAGTTCTCTTCTTAATATAAAGCACCCTCTATGTATTGATAAATAGTTTGCTACATGCTCTCCACTAAAATTTAAAGTGTTTGTAGCTGAAGAAAAGGTGTTCCAAGTTTATTCTATTCTGTACAAAATACACGTTCAAGGGAATCTCTAACATAGTTCCTATTCTATAATAGCTCCTGCTTGTATTTTCCAGAATACTTGTTACTTGTTTTTTCTAGGGGACAAAATGAAAACAAGTACTTAAAAGAGCACAGCGAATGACTTCCCGGTGATGTGCACAGGAAAGCACTTTACAGTAGTTCTCTTAACTTGCCTAGGAAAGCAGTGTGCTTTTTAAAAGTTGATGAAAGCTGTGTGTCCTTCCCCTCCTCTTTCTCTCAAGAAATGCTCAAACGCACACATATACTCACCAACGCTACATACAAATTTAGGATTCTTGGGTTTCATAGAAGTAGGTTAAGAAATCCTCTGGTAAACTCAGCTTGAGACACACACGGTCTCAGCTGAGAAGTGGAGTTGGAGGCCAGAGGGCAGGGGTGCTGACGATGGCTATGGAGCAGGTTTTAGAGAAAAGAATTACTTCCCCTCCCCCCCTCTACCCCCCCCCCCCCCCCCCCCCCCGTGCCTACGAGCCCTTGTGTAATACGCCCCTCCTTAAGTGCCCCCTAATAAGATGATTGCAACTGTTTGGAATCAAAACACTTGTACTTACTTAGTCATCACCATTTCTGACATATTAATTTACATCTCTTTGGTTCACTGTGTGGCAGGAACTGGTTTGAATCTGAAGGAGCTGCCAGCGGTTGAGAGCAATCATGAAAGAATGGCAACTTTTAAGCCTAGTACTTTGTTTCTCACACACGCTAGTATGTGTTGCCAGGAATACACTTTTATTTTAAAGGTCATGATTATTATTGGCCCTGATTTTATACTCAAAGCCATTTTCCATTTATCATTAGTATTGATAGTATGTGCAAACAAATGACAGTCTTAATAACATCTAGAACCGCAAAATATAATTTAATTATGTTACTATTAAATGGCTGTAATGAAAACATATTGACATGACATATAATTAATGTAGTAATTGTGAAAAATTATGGTTTTAGGCATCATAATATTTACCAAAGCAGGAGTGATATTTTTGCAGAAAGCTAATGACAAGCACACCTCGATTCCTCTGAGACCATCTTTACACATAAACAAAAGTCTCCAGTGAGGATGACAGTCCCCGGACTTCCGCTGAACTCGGGTGGAGTTAGAGGACATTTGAATTCTCCCAGCCCTTCACCGACACTCAGAGTTAGATCTGTTTCCCTAGTAGCATGGAGCTGCTTCACAACCAACAGGAGGGCAACTTCGATCAGATCAATGTGGAAATAATTGTGGCCTCCAGGAAGCCATCATGGAACCAAATGAAAAATGGAACCAAGGCAAACTTCTGGTGTAGAATCTCTCAGAAAACCAAGAGACAAGGTCACAGTCACCTTGGAAGTGAGGACATGGCCCTCGATACACATCACATTGTTATCTGTCATGTTTGATGATGACACTAGACACTAATCAGGACCCACAAGCAGGTGTGTTGATGAACAGCAAGCCTTTTCACTGCAAATGCCATAATGAGGCCTTAGTCCTGCAGCTGCAGCTGCTATTTGCAGACACGCTGCTGCTGTTTGCCAGGCTGCCCTTGAGATGGGAAGTCAGTCTCAAATCTGCGCACAAGAGAATCACCCAGGTTTTGAACATGCCATTTTGCTCTGGTCGTCTGTGCTGAGTTACCCTAGCTTTCCGCAGCTCCCTGGTGTGAGAGAACCGGGCCAGATCACTGTGCAGGCTCCCATCTTCACTATTACACCAGGAACGCTGACACTGACCCAATTTGGTTGTCCTGACGGTCACTCCCATGCTGACATTGTCTTTCCCTTCATCCAGTTATCTATTCATCCAGAAAGTATTTATTAAGTATTAATCACATTCTAAAGATAGGGAGAAAGAAGACAACCCACTTCCCGTGCCTCTACTTTGAGATTTTTTTTGAGCTTGCTACTTGATGTTAAAGAAAACCTGTGAGCGAGGTTGCTCCAACTACTCCGGAACAAGCTACTAGCAAATGACCTTAGTGGGATTTGCACAGGACCACAGCTTCCGTTACAGTCAATCCTCTGCCAGTTTTGGAGATGGATACCTCCTCATTGGTGTCAGTTTCTAGCTCCAGTTCTAAATTAACATTGTATGTTTTAGAAAAAAAAAAAGCCATAATTTCTTCTTCTACTTTCACTTTTTTTTCCCTCTAGCAAGATGAAAGTTGGTGGAGCTAAATGTGCTTTTATTTGTCTTTGTTTCCTTTGCTGTGGCTTGCACAGGACTCCACAAGGCCCTGCACTCAAAAATGCTTGTGCCTGAAGGCACCTGCTCCCCAGCCATGGCCCTTTACTTGTCTCTAGCACCATTGACTTATCTAAAAGATCTACCATGATGACCCCACTAGATTAATAGCTTTCCATTCTACCCATAGCCGTCATTCTTCCTCTGGTACAATAATCTTCCTCACACTTATGGCCACCTGGCATCCTTGTGTGTTTATGATCTGTCTTCAACCACCAAACACCCCACAAAAACAGGACCATTGTCTCATTCACATTCTTTTCCCATTGCTGAGACTCTAGGGAGCCACCCAGTAAATATTTGTGGAATGACTGAATACACGAATGAATGTTGTAGGTCCATGCACTTCCATACGCTGGCTGCTAAAACACCAAGATGTGATGTTTTATCATATGCCTCTTAGCAGTCCAGGGAGAATGTACATATCACTGGTAGTAGCGACTTATTTTGGTGCTAGTTGACTTGTGGGGACAGATTAATTATATAACCTCTGAAAGGGATCGGTTTATTCCTGGTGTAACATGTGAACTTCAGATTGAGTGAACATATTTCCAGAGGGTTTTTTTTTTTAACCAGATTCTCCTCTTCTTCTTTAATGAGTGAGACAATTGC
Organism: Dipodomys ordii; assembly: GCF_000151885.1. NCBI lineage: Eukaryota > Metazoa > Chordata > Mammalia > Rodentia > Heteromyidae > Dipodomys > Dipodomys ordii. The sequence continues at coordinate 12,709,251 of NW_012267226.1, forward strand.
TCTGGCAGTTGAAAGCTGATGCCAGGCACATCTTGCTAAAGCACAGTCAATCATTCCTATTAGTTGTCCCAATCCCTCCTGGCCCAATTACTTTTCTCCATATTTAAGCCTCACTGCCAACAAAACTGCTCAAATCCCATGTGACAATCAGTCAGACAGATGCTGGCAAACTTTCAATGAGTCCGTCTAATCCCATATTGAATCTCTGTCTCTTCATCCGCAGATGCCTGTACACCAGTAATAGCTTACATTTACCCAGATGGACAGGGTGGACGCTAAGTTATCCTGGAGTCTTCTCCTTTCTTCACCTTCAGTATCGAAGCGTTCAACCTGTTAAGTAGCTCAGTCTTAAAATGAGTCCCCTTTGTATCCCACTGATGTGAAAATTAGTCCAAGCTACCCTCAGCCCTTGTTCATGTCCTCCTCATTGTTTTTTTCCCACCTCAGGTCTTGTTTCTTTCCAGTGTGTTTACCTTCCAGAGTTAAAAATGGCCTTGCAATGCTTGGTAAGAAATGTACGCATGATCCTGCCCATGCAATTGTAACCCCTCTGTACAGTATGTTCACAAATAAAATAAAATAAAATTAAAAAAAATGAAAAATAAATAAAATAAAAAAAAAGAAAAAAAAATGGCCTTGCAAAAATGGTCATCTCTGTTGACTTGTCTTTACCCTTAGCATCAAGTCAAGTGCTTTAGGGTAGTGGAATGAAAGACCATTTCTATACATGCACCAGCCTCATTACCCAGCTTCTTAATTAATCCTCCTCTTCCATTTGCTGCTCAAGTTACCTGGGAAGTGAATGCTCTATTTGGCCTTAGATTCCATGTCTTCTATTCCTTCTACTCAGGAAAATGTGTCCTCCATTTTGGTTCAATTTCGTTCTTCTTCCATTAATTTTTTTCTTGATTCCTTGGCACTGAGTTAGGAGCCTCGCATCCCTGCCTGCTTCCCATACTGATTGCTCTCCCCGCAGAGGTGATCACACACTGCTGAAGTCACTTACTCTGCTTGCAGTCGCAGCATAGCTTCTGTGTTTACTCAACATAGTGCTTGACTCATGGAAAAGTTCAGCTTTGTTTGCTGAGGAGGCAAATCCTTGACTGCTCTGTAAGTATGACTCCATGGATGGAATTTCCCTCCCCTTTGAAAGCCTATTTGGAGGTTACACAGTCCTCATGAAACCGTGCAGTTTTAAACTCTGTGTTTCAAAGCAGAGTGTCTCCATTACTGGTTGATCAAGGATTAAGTTCTATTACAGAAAACAGTGTGTGTTGATATGAATATGAAAGATGGTTTATTTAAGGTACTGGCTGTTGCTTTCAGCAGGTGTGAAGGAAATATAATTTTTAACATCCTCAGATGCAATTAAATAGTGTGGGGAAACCGTTGATTAAGACTGCATCTTCTCTTAGCTTCTTCTACCTGAAAAGTGCTGTTGCTGGTGTAACACCCACAGAAAATGAAGAACCAATTCATCAGCAAGACATACATTTAGACTTCATAGGATGAGATTTTTAAAGTGACTTTTGAAAAGACCAACTCAGCAAGCCCAGACTAGATAGATAGACAGACAGACAGACAGACAGACAGACAGACAGACAGACAGACAGACAGACAGACAGACAGACAGACAGACAGACAGATAGATAGATAGATAGATAGATAGATAGATAGATAGATAGATAGATAGATAGATGGATAGATAGATGTTTAAAAGACCTCATTTCAACAGAGTGAGCATGCATGGTAGTATCAGTCTGTCACTCCAAGTACGGCAGGGAGTATAACTAAGGAAGACTCAAATCCAAACCAGCTCTAAATAAAAAACTGAGACCTTATCTAAAATTAACAAGAACAAAATGAGCTGGAGGTGTGGTTCAGGCAGTAGACTGCCTACCTAGCTAACACAAAGTTCAAACTGTACTGTTCCAAAAACCCAAAAAACCAAAACCATGGAAACTGCTAAAGTCATGGATTTGATTTAAATATCTTTTAGCAAAACAAATTGCAATTCAGTAGTTTTAATATAAGATGAAATGTTTAATTTCATAGAGAAAATATAAAAATTAAGTTTTTGACAGCAATGAATAAACTTGTGCACTAAGTAGGTTTATCTTATAATGCAATCTAGAAAAAGGTCTCGGTACATTTTATTGCACATACTCAGAAATACTTTGTAAAATGAAATCATTTGTTAAAATGCTAGGATTATGGGGGCTTTTCCAATTGTTTCTCTAATGTTTCTGTATATAAAAGCAATACGTAATTTAAAAGCTCACCACCATGCATTATACATTCCTATTTCACCGGCAATGTTTTGTTCATTCTTCATAATCTGTAGGGGAATAGAAGCTGTCCATCAGTTTTCAAAGTTTTTGTTTTTAACGGTGTGCCAGAGCCTTTTAATTTGAAGTTGGTTGTTACTCAATTACTCAGGTCAAATAGTTCAGGAATTATTAGTATTTGCTAATTAAGAACACTGAATATTTTAAAGATGCACAAACAGAACCAGGAAAGAAATTTTAAGTAGCTGGATATCATTGATATAACAAAAGAACAATTTAAAGATCATTACCAACAAACTCAGAGACCCAGTTTAAGTGCAACAGCTAGGAAGGGCTTTTTTGTGGCCTATCAACAGAAGGTTTTTAGACCTTCTGCCTTCTCTATTCTACCTTCTTCAACAGACAGCTGTGCTGGGAGATGTTGCTGTTATCACCGTGATGGAGAAACTACTGACAGAGGTGCCCTGAGACCAAACAGATGTTGCTTTTGCAAAAATATTTTAGGAACTTCTCGTATATGGGAGTCATTTAATTTAAATTTATGGAAATACTGTTATTCACAAACCGCTTTGATATAGAAAAGTCAAAAAGTTCTGTGCTTCTTGGGAACTGACGAGCTCAATATTATTTTAGCAATTGTGAAACAGTTGTAAAAATTAACCAGAAAAATATTTTAAAATTTGAAGGACAGCAAGAATGTAAGTCAGTACAGAACTGAGACTCAGCATTTTGGACGCAATGTTAATATAAAAGAAATTGTGCTAAGAATGTAGGGATCTTCACACTAGACTGAATTTTCAATTTCTTAATAACCAACAGTCCCATACAGCTTTTCAACAATAGCTATGTCTCTCATTCTGCTGCCAAGTAGCCATGACCTTAGCCAGTAGTTGACCCTGATGATTTGGGGTGAGGGAGAATAGAAGGGAATAGAGAAAGTTATACCGAGCCCAAGATAATAATCTATGCATACATGAAATAACACAGTGGAACCTTTGGTGAAGTAAGTAACAGTAAAAAGGAATGATAGGAAAGTCAAATCAGCTTATCTGGGTGGGACACCAGTGGGAGGAGGGAGGAGGAGGGACGGAGCTGAGGGTGAAGGGGTTGAATGTGGTCAATGGAGTTTATTTGCAGCAAGAAACTAGAACAGTGCAACCTTACTGAAATTGTTTCAAGAAAGGGGAGGGATCTGCAAAGTGACAGTGGAAGTTGATAGGAATACATTGTATACATATGTAGAAATGTCCCAAGGAAACACCCCTGCTGTAAAACTAATGTATGGTAACATACACACACACACACACACACACACAACCACAGATATTTAATTTTTGTAAATACTTGATCTTGCTACCTAAATGTTCTGATTAGACCATAATATACTCTTAGGAAAAGACATTCATTATCTCTTAAAATGTGATTGATTCATGTGAATACCCTTTTCAGGGGAGGTGTTTTCAAATAGTTATTTGATTCAGATTCATCCAACATCTATATTGTTCAAACTACACAGGCCAATGTAGATATTTTTGAACTGTGATGATATCATCTGATTTAGAAATGCACTGCGATTATTCATCCAGAATAACTCTTTAGTCTTAAGCAAGTTTTAGTCCGTAAGTTGGTACATACCCAGAAATCTACATGTGGGTGTGGGCGTGTTTGTATTCTAGCTGACTCTGTAAGTATCTCTGAGAGTCATTTTTAGTGATGAATCTGGATTTGGTCCCTTCATCTTCACCAAAGTTTTGCAGTGATGTATCTGCTTTAATCACCTCTAATGTAAAAGAGGTTGAGAGTGTAATAAATCACCTTCTGCCCACCATCATCAGAACAGATGGGTAGCAGTAACAATCAACAGATTGCCACCCATTTCTCTAAAACATGTTAACTAGCCATCACAGTTTAAAAGCATTTCTTTAGCATGTTTTGAATTCTGATCTTTTGAAGGGTAGATTTGAAGGAGAACGTCTAGAGTATAATTCCTTAGAAAGGCAAAGTCAAAGTTCAGTAAAATAGACCTGTAGGAAGAGGTGGATTGGGATCAAGGGGGAAGTGGTAGACCAAGAGAAGAGTAGTTGACCAAGAAGATGGCACATCCTTCAAAACTAAGAAGAGCGAGGGAAGGGGTGGGTAAGGGAGAACTAGATGAGAATGTTGGAAAAGGTGACACAGATCAAGAGATATTGTGTTCATAAACTGCCTTGTTGAATGGAACTCCTTTGTACAACTACTTAAAGGTAATTTTAAAAAGAACAGCAATTACATATTCACTCAATGCTGTCTTAGCATTTTACAGTTCTCAACCATGACAGTGGTCATAATCAAAAGATTGTTGCCATGCTATTGTATCTGTTCATTAGATTTGTTCTAGGTGTGTTGTTGTGGACATTCTCTTATATTACTAACTTCCCTCTATGAAGTTTTATGTTTGAAACATCTTATAGAATTGAGCATTGGAGAAAGATTTTCCTCCTCTTATAACAGCATGGTTTACCTCCACTGGAAATAGAAATGGATTCAATGTCCGTGTTTTCCTTTGTGTTTTTAGGGACAAGAAGTCCTAGATGAATGTTTCCCTTTGATTAATACAAGATGTCAGATCAGGTAGAGATGATTCACATCCAGACAAAAGGAGAAATAGAAAGACTAAAACTACCAGGCTTGAGCAGATCTTAGACTATCGAATATCCACTATTCCCTCTTATTTGTGGGAAATACACTTCAGAACCTCCAGAGGATATTTGACAAGATAGTAGCAACTCTATACATTCTATCTCTTTCCTACATAAGTTGAATAGACAACAGTAAGAGATTAATAATAGAACAATTATAACAATAAATGTTAATGTGGTCTTTCTCTCTTAAAATACCATAATTTCTCACTGCCCTATAGTAATATTTTAGGACCCTAAGTAACCTTAGGTTAAACTTGAACCTGGAAAGCAAATTAGCAGATAAATGAGAATACAGCTTTTGAGTAGTAAGAGGCACAAAAGGTATTAGAGAACATAGTTATCTATGAGTTGGCAGGAAAAATCGCTCTAGTAACGAAGAGCCCAACGTCATGAAGGAGCCAAAACTCCACAGTGGGCTTTCAGGTCAATAGGGATATTTTTGTTTGTTTGTTCATTTTGTGCTGGTCTTGAAGCTTGAACTCAAGGCCTGGACACTGTTCCTGATCTTTTGTTCTTAAGGCAAGCACTATACCACTTTGAGGCACAGCTTCATTTACAGTTTTTTGGTAGTTAACTGGAGATAAGAGTCTCACCCCCCTTCCACCAAAGTTGTAAAGTGTGTTTTTTGACATAACAACTTGTACATCTCATTGTTGCAGTGGGTCCACCTGTAAAGAGGATCGGGTGGAGGAAAGGGGGGGGAGTATGGGAAGGGATGAGAAGGGGAAACAAAGAGGAGGCAACAATGCTTGATAAGAAATGTACTCGTTATCTTGCCCATGTAATTGTAACTCCTCTGTACGGTATTTTCACAATTAAAAAAAATACTTAGATACTCAGGAGGCTGAGATCTGGAGGCTCATATCTCCAAGCCATCCTGGACATAAAAGTTTGTAACACTCCCTCGCCAATTAAGCAGAAAAATGTAGACTGGAGACTGTGGCTCAAGAGGTAGGACCAAAAAAAAGAGTCTCACCGGCTTTCCTACCTTAGGCTGGTTTTGCACCATGATCCTCAATTCTCAGCCTCCTGAGTAACTGGGATTACAGGCATGAGCCAAGACACTTGGCTTTCAAATCAATAGGAAGATAATGGACCCAGGAGTCATTCGTATTGTGGTTTTACCATGCTATAAAACATCACTCCCAGCTGCCAGAAAAGGTTATCTAAAACACACATGGTGAGTTAAATGTCTGATTGAACAGTGGATACATCACTTCTGCTCAGTTCCCATGGTTCTGAGGAACTTGAGCACTTGGCTGCAATTGTGAGTATGTGGAATTGTGGAATTGTGCAGGAGGAAGAGGTGAATAGACAATAATGGCCACAATGACAAATATCAACATGAAACATTAAAATTAAAATGCAATTAGTTGAGTATAGTAAAATCATTAAATTTCCTGTTAGTGACAATTTAACTATAACCACACATTCCAGATCTGTAGCATATGTATAAGAAATTTCAGATTACTTTGGATTGACAGGATACCATTGTAACATGTAGAACCTATGTCAACAAAGATTAAATGAAAACTTTATGAAAGCAGAGGATGATATAAACTTCACATGGTCAATTACAACAATTTCCCTATTACAAGTTTACTGAACAATGTATACATGTTACAAACCTTTCATAGTTTTAGTAATACCTGGATTACTGAGTTCTTTAATTTTAACAAATTTGAATAATCTAGTGCTTAAAACAATATGATATGTAACGTCATAAATTGAAATTCATCACAGTTATTAAAAATCTAAAACACCTGTGCTTTTACAAAATTCAAAGTCATGTGTCTAATGGCACTAGTTGAAAGTAATTGGTAGATCATTTCTTAGAGAACCATGTGATAGCCCTATTCATCCTTAACAGAGTATCAGTGAATCCCAATATAATCCCCTCTCAAAGAATAGTTTGTATTTAACATCAATACCACTTTCTATAGACATTTTCTATTACCAGGTTTCATAACTCAGTAGAACTATCTGCATGTAGCAGAGAGCAAAAATTATGTAAAAATTGAAAATGATTGAAAATTTCACACTCAGATGGACTGTAATTTAGTCTTTAGCCAGAAAAGATACTATATTATAATGTAAATTACCATGATGCTTTACTTTCAGAAAAGCATTGTTCTCACCTTTTTAAAGACTTGATAGGCAGTTGCTCTATGCCAGAAAAGAAGAAATTGACTCTTTGCCTTTCCCTGTCCAGTAATATTCATCATTCAGCTTTATACAGATGTTTATTTTGGCAAAATTCTCCACTATAATTTACTTACTGATCTGCAGAATACCCATGATAAGTGACTATTTTTCCCTTTTTTTTGAAAGCCAGATGAATATCATCTTAAAGCAATAGAATGAGTCTCTAGGAGACTAGAGATCAGTCCTAAAATGCCAGTAGGAAAAGGCCCAACTCATCAAGCCCCCACTTTATTTCATGTCTTATGATTGATAAGTAGTTGTGCAAAGCAGGTACATAGAACAGAGCAGTTTATGAATACAATGCCTCTCGATCAGTGACAGCCCCTCACCTCCCCAACCTGCCACTTTTTCTGAAGATTTTGTGGTTTATACAATGAATTCCTGACTGCATTCTCTCCCTCTGCCCCTCTCCATTTGTGTGCCCCACTCCCCTAAGATTCATCCCCTTCTTGCATGTCCCCATTTCCTGATACTGACTTTTGTGGGGTTTTGACCTGGTCTTCTAAATGATTACATTATTTGAGCTCTCCATAGGGTCTATTATACTTCAGTTAATTCACTTGTAAGCACTTGCATGCCAGCCAATGTGTCTGCATCTAAATGTACAGGCACATTCTGTCTACCACTAAGGAAGGAGACCGTGCATCCTTGTTTGTCTGGGTCCGGCTTTCTTCACGTCAACTAATATTGTCAGAGTCTTTCCATTTCCTGATGAATGGCACAGTATCATTCTTTCTACTAGCTGACTAAAATTCCATTGTGCTGGTACCTTTAATATGGCTTTGTTTGTGATCGTTTGGGTAAATGCCTAAAAGTGGGCCTCTATACAGTATCTTTACAATAAGAATATATATATATTAAAAAATAAAATTCCATTGTGTATATATACCATATTTTCTGGATCCATTTGTCCATTGAGGGGCATCTGGGCTGTTTCCAAAACGTTGCTATGGCAAATAGTACTGCAATGATCATGGTTGTGCTGATGTCAAGCCCTATTCTAAATTCATTTTTCTACTTTTGAACACTACAAGCTCCATGACAGGTCATTTTCTGTTCCCATAAATGGGGCATACTTACTTAACAAAGGTCAAAAACATCCAGATGAGAATTTTCCCATCATGGCAGCCACTCCAGCAGTTATCTTCTTAGAGAACTCTAAGCCTTTGGAGAGGGAGAGAGGCTGAGGCTGACGCTTCTGGCCTCTCCTGAAACAGCATTCTGCTTGAGACTCTTTAATTAATCCAATGGCATATGTTTCTGATTCTTAAAAAACTATCCTGACACATTAGTTCCTTTTGTTGGAATGGAAGAATAATCATCCCGGGAAATATCAAATACAGTGCTCAGTGATAATATGTATTTGTTGTTGTTGTTAGAAAGAGTCAAATGAGATTTTCAAGCACAGACTATGCTTTTCTAAAAATGGATTTTTATTTTTTTTAAATAAGTTTGTATTGTGAAAATACTGTACAGAGGGGTTCCAATCACATGAGCAAGGTAATGAGTACATTTCTTACCAAGCATTGTTGCCTCCTCCTTTGTTTTTCCCCTACTGTCCCTTCCTTAAACAATTTGTTTTTTTCTCAAAACATTGTTGTTAATTATTATAAAGTAGTTGTACACATGAGGTGCCATTTAACAAAGCATATTATGAATACAATGAATCTTGATCAATATCACCCCTTTAACATTTTCATACCCCTTTATGACCCACCTCTTTCCTTACTTTTCTTAATTTTTGGTATACAGAGTGAATTCTTTTTTTTTTGGGGGGGGGGGTCCGGTCGTGGGGCCTGAACCCTGGGCCTGGGCGCTGTCCCTCAGCTCTTCAGCTCAAGGCTAGCGCTCTACCATTTGAGCCACAGTGCCACTTCTGGCTTTTTTTTTCTGCTTAGGTGGTACTGAGGAATCGAACCCAGGGCCTCATGCATGCAAGGCAAGCGCTCTACCACTGAGCCACCTTCCCAGCCCGTGAATTCTTTTTATTTTAAATACCATACAGAGGGGTTACAATTACATGGGCAAGATAATGAGTACATTTCTTATCAAGCATTGTTGCCTCCTCCTTTGTTTCCCCTTCCCATTCCCCCCCACCCCCACCAATCCTCTCCCCCTTCACCAAAGTTGTAAAGTTCGTTTTTCATTTGACATAACAACTTGTACATCTCATTGTCCTTAAACAATTTGTTTTTTTCCCTTCCACTCCCCAAATTATACCAACATCAAATACAGTGAAAACAGGGGTTATACCGTGGGGGATTTTGCAATAACTAGTAAATGTCTGAGACAAACAGCAAAGGTCAGATAAGATGATGTTAAACGAAATGAACCCCAAGATAAGGACACAAGTGGTATTTTTCTTTCTTGCTATTGTTTCTAATGTATTTATAAGGTACCACGTGATTTTTTGTTGCTTTGTATGTCCCTCCCCCACCGTATAACCCCTGTTTTCAAAATGGATTTTTATTAACTGTGTAGCATAAGTCATTTTTACATTTATAAATTTTTACATTTATAAATGATTTCCATGTATTTCATGGGAAATGATCAGCGTTGTGTATTAAACTATTTAAGGGGCACAAATACCTTTGAAGCCAGTATACAAAAATTTGTCATACAAGTATAGCAATATGTGTGTAACACTGATGATGGAACAATTGAACGTTACCAAGTGTTCACTGGTCTGAATATTTTAAGAAGATACGAGGTGTAAATCATAGATGACTAATGCATGTGAGCCTCAAGGTAGCGATACCAATCATCTTAAGACCCTAAGTATGCCCACTCATCTCAGTTGTGATGTTTGCATAAAGCAGATGTCAACCAGTTTGGTTTGTAGGTGGATAAATGGATGCTTGAGTAGATGGATATTTGAGCTGAAGGAGAAGAATTTAAAAGACACTGCCACCATGATGAATAATAACAGAGATAGAAATGAGAATGAGAAAACTATCCTAATGCTGAGTGTAACAGATTACCTGACAAATGCTCAGGGTCATTTGTCTGTTCATATGTTTGTGGTGGTAATGGTTGTTTTCTGTTTGGTTTGCTTTTGTTGTGGTTTTTAATTTTGCCCAGTTAACCTAATGCTATTGAAAAGAGCTTTGTGCAGGTCTGGCTTGACCTGGCCTAGGTGCTGATGGAGGAAGAAATGAATGCTTGCTGCCTTTCCATTCAGTTGCTCCCTTGGCAGCTAATTCCTATGAGCTACTGGTGTATTGAAATGGAAAAGATTTATGCTTACTGAAGCACCTTACGCAGAATTCTTGTCGATTTCAATCAGCTGCCTACTTAGGAGTTTGGAGCCGGTCAGGAGACACAAGGTGAGGAGTTAGACATGAATGAGCTTCCATCAGAGCTACGCCAGAAGTGGGACATTCATTCACAGTGCTTCAGCCCCTGTACTTCTACGTTGACCTTTTTTAATTTAAAGGACAATTGACTAATTACTTTGATGGTATGGTGTTGATTTCCAGAATAGACAAACTGACTTCTCAGATATTCATGCTGGTCTTGACACCAATGGCCAAATTGTATGTTTGGAAATTGCTATAAAAAAGTTCTGTATTACCTTACTGATGTCGCTGTAACCCCTCTGTCCATCACCTTGACAATAAAGACATCCCATCAGCTGATTAAGCCATCCCTGATTTAAGATTCTGGTCAATTGCTGAACATTCCTCTTGGTGCATATATGTGATTTTAAATCTTGTGAATATAGCAAAGAGATCATTGTAGAATCATGAGGTGACCAAAAAAGCATGTATAATTTGGAACCACATTAGAGCATTTTATTCAGTCCCCAAGACAAGTTACATAGGAAGCAGCCCGTAACACTGAGCGGCTTTCTTCAATAAACTTGTATGCTCTGTTTATTCTGCAAACTGAAGAAGTCTATTTCCTTCTTGAGATCTCGGAGCAAAGGCACATTAAATCATAAAAGTAGTGGTTAGGGTTCTTTTCTTCTTTATAAATGACTAAGATGGGCTTTGATACTTCAAAGCAGGGAAAAAACATCGAAGAAAAATACAACCTACTTGGCAGAAATAATTTCCCAAACAATGGCTATTAAAATTACACATGTGGAGATGTTTCTGTTCTATACTGTATTTTTCTCAGCAACTAACATCCTTTACTATAGCACTTGCTCACATTTCTGTGAAAGAACCTGCCAATTAGTCTTTCCCCCCCAGCATCCTCCATCCTAGGGTTCCACAGCAGTACCGCCATTGTACTTTAATTCTAATGTGCTACCAAATGTATTCCCCCGCCACCTGGGGAAAGAACCTGCACTGAATCTCTACACCAATTTGCAAACATATGTCAGTGTGCCACATTTAACCCTCAGACTCATTTCTTTCGTTATTGTTTGTTTGTTTAGAACGCTATTGTATTAGAATTGTGAGGATGCGCATGAAATTTCAAGCTCTGGCTTTCCCCAGAACACTGGTGATAGAACATTGCTGATCCAACCTGTCTACATCACAGGCTTTGACAGAAGAACAGGAAACAGCCTCAGGCTGCCAAGCACTTTCCAGTTTGTTGGTAGGCTGGTACTTCCTTCATTGTTCTTGAGTTGTATCTGGTCATACGGTGGCTTGAAAAGAAAAGTGGGGCTGGGAATGTGGCTTAGTGTATGAAGCCCTAGGTTCGATTCCTCAGTACTAACCACATAAACAGAAAAAGACAGAAGTAGCACTGTGGTTCAAAGTGGTAGAGTACTAGCTTTGAGCATAAGAGGCTCAGGGTTATTGCCCAGGCCCTGAGTTCAAGCTCCAGCACTGGCTAAAAAATAAAAATAAAAAATAAAACTGTGGGCTGGGAATGTGGCTCAGTGGTAGATTGCTTCCCTTGAATACATGAGGCCCTGGGTTCAATTCCTCAGTACCACATAAGTACAAAAAGCCAGAAGGGGCACTGTAGCTCAAAACATAGAGCACTAGTCTTGAGCTGAAGAGCTGAGGGACAGCACCCAGGCCCAGAGTTCAGACCCCACGACTGACAAAAATAAATTAAAAATAAAAATAAATAAATAAAAGTGAAGTTTCTTGTCTACATGATTATTTCCTTTTTTTTTTTTTTTTTGTCGGTCATGGGGCTTGAACTCTGGGCCTGGGCACTGTCCCTCAGCTCTTCAGCTCAAGGCGAGCGCTCTACCACTTGAGCTACAGCAC
>NW_012267226.1:12721651-12727427 GCF_000151885.1 Dipodomys ordii
AAGGCGAGCGCTCTACCACTTGAGCTACAGCACCACTTCCAGTTTTTTTCTGGTGGTTTATTGGAGATAGGAGTCTCACAGTCTTTCCTGCCCGGGCTGGCTTTGAACCGCGATTCTCAGATCTCAGCCTCCTGAGTAGCTAGGATTACAGGCGTGAGCCTGGCTTACATGATTATTTCCAAGTTGAGAAATGAAAAATAAAAGGCCTATAATATTATATTTTTTTAATTTGAAAAAGGATACTTCCTAATGGAACTGAAGGGTATGTAGGCAAATGTACCTACATTGAAAGAATACAATATTAGATGTGTCCTTGATGACCAACCAGGAAACGTGAGCTCGTTCCTCACATGCCATCAAATGGCTTAACCCATTTGTTTTATTACTTGATGCCTTAGGCATTTATATTTCCAGTTACTGCATTAAGATAGGCTGGCTCACTTATTATCAAGGGGCCATTTCCTCTTAATAAGAAGCATATAAAATAGTGAGATAAATTGCTAACGTGTCCCGTCATAGAGACACTACAGGATTGTGGCATATCGCAGATTCAAGCGGCAGACCACGCGCTGCTCCTTGGGAATACTCTACCAATCTACATAGACACAGCTGTATTAAAATATATTGAGGGATTACCTTGATTGGGTTACATTCAGTGCCGGATGGGCCCCAGGCTTTATCCAGCCTTTTAAATAAAAGAGATGTCATTCTTCAAAACCCAAGTGGGAAAAGGGCAGCTTGCTGTAAGAAACACATTTCCGTTGACAGTAGGTTTGATCCTTCTTCTGGAGATTGGAGCCTTGTTCGTAGAAGTCAGACCTGTTTCTAATTTTTATCTAACTAATCACACAGGGGTTTGGACCCTACGTTTAGGAGCTTTTTATGTCTAGGCAGTCTTTTTTTTTTTAATTTGGGACCTCTTGAAGTTTCATGAGAAGTCATTCCCACATCAGTGAGCATGTTTAAGATGGGAGAAAAATTCTACCTTTTCTAATAGCCACTCACATTTGTTTCTGAGAAGCACTTAAAATCAAGAATGCCCTTCCTCTCCAGTGCTTGAATTTTCATTTCCTTTTTACCTAGCTCCTCTAATCTCAGAATCTGGAGAAATAATCAGATTCAAGGACTCTTACAATTTAATTTAAATTCTTAGCTGAGAACATGTGGTTTGTTGCTTACAAAAATAATGTTAAGAGGCTGGACTAAAATAGACATATTAAGGAATACTCTGCAAACTGGGTTTATTTAATTGATACTGGAAATATTCATTAATAGTGCAAAGAGCTACACAAAATGCTGAAGACAGTTTCCTGTAGAAGGTCCTGCCCTAGTTAGCTTTGTGACCAAAGAGAACAACTTAACTAAACAAGTAATTGCATGAATGACCTGACCTTCCTGTTTTCTCCTTTCTGCATGGAACCCTCTTCTAGTGCTGTGGCATATCCCACAGCAGTTTAAATCTCATTTTCCCAGTCATCAGTTTGGTTGTGAAGACCTTAAGTGGCCCATTGTACACTGGAGCAGAGATGTCAAGAAAGCTTTGTTCTTGAACTAAAAAGATTGTTTACTCATTCTGAAAGTACTCGGTTTGCATTCATCCTTTGTCCTAATTGTAAGTGTAGTGAATATCGATTACAATCTGAAAATTATAAGAAATATGTAAAAATCATATGTACTCATCCCTCAGAGACATTGTATCTCTGTATCTTCACATATATTCTCTACCCTCTTAATTTGAAATTGTATTATATATGAAACTGTGAAGCTGAAATCCCTCAATTTTGAAAAATCAAGTTTTTAAAAAAAATTTCCCTCTATTAGTATATATTTGAGGTGAGAATATCTTTATGTACTAGTTCCAAGAATATGCCTGAGAAGAAAGTTAGAACTCCTCGTGGGTAGTTATAAGTTGTATTTCTTATAGATTTATGTGTCTATCATAGTAACCTAAAGTTCCAGTTTCACCAACATTGACTACTGTTTCTTTGATATCTTCTCTAATTTCAAAAGTCAAAAATGGTCAAATTTAATATTTTCTTGTATCCCAATAAAGTTGAGTCTCTCTTAGTAGGTATTTATACTCTAATGTACTTTATTAAGCTATCATAATTATACCATGTCCAATGGATTATATACATAAAACAAGCAAAATACAACTAAGTGAATATTTAAAATTTAAATAGCCAGATTTCCATGCTCAATCAAGATACATGAATCTTCTTACCACCATGAAATCATAGTATCACCAAACATAGTCCCACCCACTTCCATGTCAACTTATTTCAATGAATCTCTTCTTTTAAATGATTCTACTTAACTAATTATCAACACTAAGTTATGTAACAGGTCACTATCAGTGACCCCTCTGTCAATTCTGTGGAGAAGATAGTTGGACATGCCCAAGCATGAGTTTGAAGAGAGATGACTGATTAAAATAAGGGAAGAGAGGAGAGAACCCTTCTAATTATGTACAAATGCCTCAGCAGTGAGCAATCATGAGAAAGGAAGTGCTAGAAAAGTACTTGACATTTAAATGTCAATTTAATCAAATTACGCAATTTTTTAAATGTGGCTGAGTGCAGTGGGCTCTTTAAAGCTTTTAAACCATGTCTTTCTGAAATCATCCCGAAATGGAACGTTTTGGTAACTTAAATGGTCTGTTGAACCAATATCCTTAAAGAATGACTTACTGAATTACATCATTACACTTTTCAAGTAAAAATAAGAATTTTACATTTTGTTCAGAATCAAAGATATAAGCACATCTGGTGAAAAGATAATGACTAGTCTGCAGTTAAGTTAATAAGATAATGTGACAAGGGACAAATTGGTGACTTAGACCATAGAAAGTCTAGGAAAAAATTGTTTAAATTATGAGGAAGGCAAGATAAGGATTCTAAATTCCTCACTTCATTTTAGTAGGAACTAACTTTATGCTCTACTTCCTCTTCCTTGCTGATCTAAATTACTCACTTAAGAGAGAATTAATAATTGTCTCAATCAGTCTCCTCAATTTATCTGCTCCTTTGATGGACCTATGAGCAGTAGCTAGGCAGTGATTGGAGAAAGCTACCCAGGAAAATAGTTAATTCATTTTGTCTCTAAAACTCAATAAAAGTTGAGCCCTGGGCATGAACACTAATCATATACAGTACATTTTCTTCTTCTATATTGCCAATCAAATAAAGTTCCTATAATGTTGAAGAACAATAAAAATACTGTATTTGACCAAATTATTGTTGTAGAACTAATAAAGAAGTTGCCTGTGCAGTTAAGAGCATGGGATTTCAAAACCATCATCTGGATTTAATCCTCACTTCTACTGCAGGGTTCTGTGAGTATACACAAGTCTTCTTCAGGTTTTACTTTCAGCATTTTTAAAATGAATATAAATGAGACTTTGTGTAATGTGTGTATCGACTATTATTCCACTAAGTATGCGAATATGTACAGAGTAATTAGAAAACAATAACAAAAATAATATTTGTTGTTTCTGTTAATAATTCTGGTCGCAAGCAACAGAAAATATTTAAGCCAACATATATTTTCTTAACTGTTTTTCCTCCCAAAATTGCCAGAAGTACTAGATAACTAGATCTTGAACAGGAAGATGTGAACAGTGCCAGGTGTCAGTCCTGAACTCGGCACATGGCCTCTTACACGTGGAAGGCCCAAACCCAAACCCAGCCAGAGACAGTGCCTCTGGTTTCTACTTTTATACCTAATGGACACCTGTTTGCATTACAGAATCCACATCATGGCCCATGTTAGCATCTACTCTTGAGTCAGAAACCACGTAAGTCATTTGCATACAGTAACTAGTATAAGACCAAAGAATGCCAAGGTGTTCACATAGAGCAAGTGCACAAATCATAGCTCTCTGTAGGCTGAGGAAGAGTGAGCAGTCAAGGAATTAAACCCTAGCTGAAGCTCCTTGACCATATCGAAATGCAGACTTTTTGGAAGAGAATGTGGCTCTGAGGATTTGGCTCCTACACCTGGCACAGAAACTTGCCTGAGGGTGTAGGAGGGCTGGAGGGGGTTGGCACAAGTGCCCACTGGTGGGTAGAGGGTGTGGGCCAGTAGAAGCATTGACAATATCAGAAGCACAGGCAGTAGATGTCAGGTTTATAGAAGGCGATCTGGGTCTGGGCATCATTATAGGATGAAGATGCTTCTCAGTGTCAAGGCGGCCTGAGATGCTGCTGGAAATCCTTAGTGTGAAAATAACCGCAGAGGACTGAACCCCAAAGAAAACATTGTCCAATTTTGGTCTCTTCATTGCCCACCTCAGTACCATCTACTGATGAAACCTAGCATCCTACCAGCTGACCAAGGAGATAGTTATAGGACCCAGCCTAGGCACCACAAAACAGGGGGAATGAAGAGCAGAGACCAAGTGAATTGAGTCTATAGCTAAGTTGCCAGCGACCTGGGAAAACCACATATAGTGCTTTCAATGTCCAAGACTTATGAAGTGGTGAATTTCCTAACTAGACAAGTACTTCAGATGTCAGGCAGCACAAAAGGATTAGCACCCAGTACCGACTATTGATTACATAGAATGCCTTTGGATCTAGATGGCCAAGTCACACGTCCCACGTTTCCACATCTTTACATATCACTCCATTTCACCTTTGCTCTGCCAAAATCAATGTTTAGAGGTAAACTGAGTTCATATGCAGACTGTGTCAGATACATTGTGTTCCCTTCAATAAACATCTCCATCTTTATTTTTGCAAAATTACCAATTTCTAAGAATCACAACAAAGATATCTCCAACATCACACCATTAAAGCGACACCTAAGAGCAATAATCATGGTGTGATGTCCACATATGTAGGCAGAAAAAAATATATATCTATATACAGAGAGAGAGAGAGAGATTTCTATGTTCTTTGTGTCTTTAAGGATTTGTTTTCCTCCTTCCATGGATTCCCGTTGTTTTTCAAGGAATTCTTCTTTTTCCTGGCTTCATAGTTTTACTCTATTATCAATTGATTATAATAACAACCTGTTGAATTCTAAGCCGCCTTTCTCTTGGATTCTGTGATGTCACATGTGTTAGATCCTAGCCTGATCTCATACATTTTCCACACTGTTTCTAGTCCTATAAATACAGTGAATATTTTTATATATCCCAATGTCTTCCTCCAACTTCAGACACATATACTCAGCTGCCTAATTGCCATTTTCCTGGCCTTTTCTTCATCTCACAGTCACATATACAACTCGATTCACAAAACCTCCTGCAGCTCACCCTACCTTGTGAATTGTGAATTCGTCTACCTTCAGTCAGTTGCCATAGCCAGACATTGAAAGTGACTTTTGCCTAATGACCATCTATCATTATTCACCAAAGCCTATTCTCCTTGTTAAAAGTGCCTTAAGTTAATGCCTTTCTCTTCTTGTTTGCAGACCTTGAATTATCAGCAACTTTTGTCTGGAACCATTGAGTCCTAACTGTCTAAGCTAGCTAAGATCTAAGATGGATTGTTTAATTTTCACACAGCAGGTAGCATTCTGAAGAGACAGATTTGATACACTACTCAAAATCTGTCTTTAGATTTCTGAAATGAATATCTTTTAATTGATGGCTAATATTTAAAAATTACTAGTATACTCACATATTGATTCTGTCAAAACTTCAGAATTTCCAGGCACTCTTGGCCTCACAATAGGAGTAGCTACTCCAGGCATTTGGGCAAGAGCTTTCAGGTGTATTACTAACCTCTTCCCTTGACCTACCTCCCCTATGTACTTCTTTTTTTTTTTT